>NC_045697.1:24601399-24904429 GCF_009834535.1 Camelus ferus
GCCAAGATATCTAATTGAATTATTTGTACTATTATTATGACCCTTAGGAAATTCTCATTCATACTAAATATTTGAAGTACTCTATTGTTTCACTTGAGTATTCTCTTAAACCTAGTTTGCAATTTAAAGAATTTTACTTGTAAACATTTTTTGTGAGTGTCCAACAAACATAAAACAGTGAGTTAATGCCTGAAAAAATCCTGTCTGCTTCAATTATAGGAAATGTTGGCTAATATTTGTAGAAAAGATATATCTCTGCTCAAATGCATGATCAAACATTATGGGGTAATTCAGCCTTTAGATTGAGAGGAACTGTATTTGAGGAGCTGTATTTGAAGAACTACACTGGAGGAAATTTATCCACACCTGGTCTCAATTTCGATGGCAATTCTAGACTTTGAACTGATACCATAATGGATCAAACTTGAGATACTTGAAGGGGAGTTTATTTTTATGTGGAAGAGATTTTAATGCTGGGACTCAGAAAGCAGACTGTAGTTGCCAGCCTCCAAGTTGGCCCCCAGTGATTTCCTCCTCTTGGTATGTAAGCCTTTGAGTGGTCCCATCCCCCGCTGAATCAGAGTTGGTCTATGAGACCAATAGAATACGGCGGAAGAGATGGCATATGATTTCCATGGCTAAGTCCTAAAAAATATTCTGCGGCATCTTCTCTTGGATCATTACTTTGGTGAAAGCCAGCTACCATGTCATGAGGACTCTCAAGCAACCTATGGAGGGTCCCATGTGGCTAGATCACAACCAGAACTAACTGTGGCAGATGTGCAAGTGAGTTGCCACGGGGCTGGATCCTCCAGTCTCATTCAGGCTTTCAGATGACTTTATCTCTGGCTGACATCTTGACTGCAACCTTCTGAGAGACTCCAAGCCAAAACTACCTAGCTTAAACCTCTCAGATTCCTGACCTCTGAACTATTTGAATTAATAAATGCTTGAATTATTTTTAAACATTGATGGATTTTTTCCATCTTTATTGAGATGCAATTGACATACAGCACTCTATCAGTTTAAGGTGTACAGCATGATGATTTGACTCACATACATCAAGAAATGATTACCATAAGTTTAGTGAACATCTATCATCTCATACAGATACAAAATAAAAGAAAAAAAATTTCCTTGTGATGAGACCTCTGAGGATTTGCTCTCTTAACCACTTTCATATATAACATACAGCAGTGATAATTATACTGATCATGTTGTACATTATATCCCCACTGCTCATTTATCTCATAACTGGGAGTTTGTACCTTTTGACCACTTTCATTTAAAGCTCCCTCTCCTCACACCCCCACCCCAGGGAACAACAAATATGATCTATTTTTTTATGAGTTTGTTTGTAATTGACCACAATGCTGTGTTAGTCTAGTTACTGCTGTCACCATACAAAGACATTATACTATCATTGACTGTATTCACCATGCTGTGTATTTCATACTTGTGACATTTATTTTGTACCTGGAAATTTGTACATTGTAATTTCTCTTACTTATTTCATTCAATCCTCCGTCCTCCTCCCCTCTGACAACCACCTGTTTGTCCAATGTATCTATGACTCTGTTTCTGTTTTGTTTGTGGAGAGAATGAGACTGGAAGAGATTTGGGAACCATTAAATACCTAAAATGTGCAGCTGTATCTACCCCTAATTTATCCAGTTCAATTATTCACCAAAATGGACCCTGCAGAAACAGGGTGGATCCTGGGTCATGACTAAAGACCATCACAAACTCAACAAAGTAATACTCATGGTCGCATTTACTGCATTGGACATGGTATGGGTGCTGGAATAAACTAATAAGGCCTCTGGCATGTGGTATGCAGTCATTGATTTAGTGAAGGTGTTCTTTTCTATTCTGATTAGAAAAAAGAAACAAACAGCTCACCTTTATGTGGACAAACCTCTACCTTCTCATGTGTCAGACCAGCACTGAAGTCCGAAGGCTCTGTTTGACCACTCATAATTTACTTTTTGAACAATATCTTTTATGAGCACATCATTCCTCACTGATCACTCCTCTTCTGAATTCTTACAACCTATCTAGACCTCTCCTTTCATAATTATCAAGCATTGCTTCTTAATTTTATATCACTGACTTCATATGCAAATATCCTCTCTACACTTTGATTATTATCTTGGTAAGGAACGAAGCAAAATGGTGAAACTATTTCCCCGCTGTGGTAAGTAAGCATGTTTTTGATGTTGCCACTGAATCAACGTGTCTGAATAGGAATATCATACACCATTGACTTATCTTAGCCTCCTCAAACAAACTTCCATTATATTTGTATCTATGCATATTATAAAATACCAAATGTAATACATACATATCAAAAGTAAAAGTGATACATTTTAAAATAGTGTACATTATTAATTCCACAAATGTTGTCAAAAACATTCTTGCTAATAAAATCAACTTTTTAGCTATTCATGTTGAACAGAATATCAGGGGCCACAGCAAAATGAGATCAAGGTGACATGGGACAATATGAATGTCTACTCATGGAGCTATCGTTCATGATAACTGCTGAAATATTTTAAAAAATATATTTGTATATAGCAAATAAAAATATTTAGAAGTGGGAGGAAAGATTCTTTACAATTATTAATCATTTTTTTATTTATTTTTATTTTGGAGATATCTATAAAATTAAAAATTTACCAAGGTCATAATGCTGATACACATTCCAGTACGTTGTCCAGTATTCTTACTATCTCATGAGAAACCCACTAGCCAAGACCAAGGTCTTAAAGAGACACCTTGACTCCTTTCACAAACAAATACTCAACATTCATAGGCATATTGCTGGAAAGAACATAGACTTTTAAGACAGAAAGACATGAAGCTTACATATTAATTTCATGATCTTGGAAAAGGCAAGTAAACTCTTTCCAGCTCATTGTCATCATCTATAAGAAATAAGAAAGGCCCATCTTAGACAGCTGGGTGAGGAGTAAGTATACTGTTCACAGTACGTAGCAGGTAGTTAATAGCTATTATCATTTGTCTCTATTGCTCATATCAACACAGCCACCAACAGCAATGTAAAAATGATGTTTACAGTACCTTGTAAAAGTGCATTCTTTGAGAAAATAATATCAACCAATGATCTATGCTTATCTTTAGGGGACAGAAAGGCTTTGAAAAAGATAATGTTAAATATGTAATGATATGCCACTTCTAACTTTTTTCAGTAAATAATTCAAGTTTAAGTTTCAAAGAAGAAAATTATCTTGTGGCCTTATTTTTCTCAGATGTTTAAGAGAAAGCTTATAGTAAAACATCACTTTGTTCATCCATGAACCTTTAGGACTTCTCACAAACCACTGATTAACTTCTTCTATAAACATAGGACTAGTAGCACATGATCTCTGAGATCACCATCTTTTGACTTTTCTCAGAAGAATGAGAAAGATTAATAAAGAGAATTTTCAAATCCTAGATGATGAGAGAAATAATAAATGTGCCCCAACTGAATTACACAGGCCACATTCTTTCTTGTTTAAATAAAATACGAACACAATTTTGTAAATATGTTTCTATGAATAATACATCTAAGATGATCCAGGATTGGCTAAAAGCACTAGAGGATTATTAAAACCACTGACTCACAAACACACAGCATATGTTCTCCAATATCTCTTATGAGAATGTTTCAAAGTGTTCTTATTTTATTTGTATATCATCTCTCTTTGGAAAAATAGTGCTATCTGCATATGTTAGGCTTTGGTTTAGCCTAACAGTTTATGATTACAAAATGAAACTTCGGACTTGAAACAAAAACAAATAAGCACTAAGTGTTTTTTTTTTTTGGGTTTTTTTTTTTTTTTTTGGTATCATAGCAGTAGTTTTCTTTCATCTCTTCAGAAGCTGGTATGACCTGAACAACAGTAACACATTTTAATTCCTTGAAACTCTTTCAACACAAGAAACTGTGGCAGGCAGTGACAATGTGCAAAACACACTGACAATTCGCTTATGGTTAGAGACATCAATGTTTTATTATGTAATCATTTATCAATGAAATAATGCCAAAATTCAGGCTTAGACAATCCACAACTTTGCACATGTTAATTTAGTGTCACAGAACAGTTGGGCATGTTGGAACGCTTAGTTACAAGATGATTTATTAGAATTATTTCAAGGTCCTGTGTTTCTTTTTATGTGTTTTGATGTACAAAAGTAATGGAGTCTAAGATTTAAAGTCAGTGTGAATGCACTGAATATTCTGACAATGATTTTTAAACTTGAGAGTTTGTGAATGTCATAGATTTGGATGTATTTTATCACATGTGCTCACAAACTAGAATTAATGTATTCAATGAAAATACTATCCTAAGAGAGCATCCATATTTACATATGTGAAAAATGTTAACGCATTGTAGTTTAACAAGCTTATCAAAATTTAGTGTTCATGTAATTTTACATACGTAGGGGTAAAGAGGAGAGGCTGGAACAGATTAGTACTATTTAAAAGTTGGGGAGAGTTTGAAGGTGATCCAGTAGAGTTTTCTAATCTGAGCTGACCCATGTCTTTATAATTTAGGGTCCACACTAAGAGAAGAAACTAATGCTTTGCACGTACAAAAAGCTCATATTATAGAGCGTATTTTCAAAAGTATGTGTAATTGTATCAAGGAATTTGCATTTAATTCAAGTACTATTGAAATATGGTGGGAAAACATACATACCTATGTATATACATACATATACGTATGTGTATATAATTTATTCCTAAGCTTCATGTATTTAGTTACTGTTTAGCAAAATAATATATACTAAGATTTAACTTATGAAAACATGAACAATAGAACACACTTTTTATTACACAGAAAAATAATCAATTTAATATGTTTTGTATATAAAGAGGATGTGACAGAATCAAGGGAGAAAATAACAGATCCAGCAATTGGAAAGGCTCACACTCTTACTATGTGTACAGTTTCAGTTTGGTTAGGAAGAAAATGTAATTAGATTGCAGATTAATAAAATCTCATAATAAAATTTAGTTACAAACTTAAAATTTAATAAACTGTAGTTGATACTTTAGTGGAAAAAACAAAAGAAAAGGGGTTTAACTCACTAACGTATATAAGAGTCAAGGAGGTTGATTTAATCAAGCCCATTTTTTTTTGAAAGACTCATGTATGATTAAAGGGTAGGGAAATGAGCAGAAGGCCATGGATTTTTCATAGCTGTCTGCCCAGAATGGTTAAGGTCATCTTTCACTAATCTATGACTACTTAGGAAATTATCTGTTACCTCCCATTTGTTCTGTTCAATGTCTTCAGCAGATGTTTAAAGACAGAAACAAATGAAAAAATATACATTATTAACTTCTGTAGATCTTCACAGAAAAGTATAAGTAATTTGCACTTTCCTTAAATATTTGCCAAAAGAACATAGGAGGACCTCACAAGAATATATAAGTTACTTTTTTTTTCCTTTAGATTTAATATTTTCCTCTTTTTTTGGTGGTGGGTGGATTTTACCTATAGCTACCATCGATTGGGTCTGTTAAGCAGTGTCAGAAATTACTCCTTTGAATACTTCAATGTAGAAAGTTCATTGTTACATTTTATTCTGATAATTATGAAAAATTGAAATTCTTTCTAAAGTAAGTAGTTTAGTTATATGTGTACTCTAAGTATGTTTTAAGTGCTTCATGCATGAACATCTCTGTAAAATATATATTTATACAAATCATTAATAACCTAGTCAAAGGACACATTGAATACTTAAGCATATCACTATTTATGGAACAATAGAATAGTGAGCATTTGTTCATTTGGTTTAATTTAGTAATTTGTTGTACAGATTCAGTTTTTTCAAGTGGAGAACTGAAGATGTTAAATGATTAATCCAAAAATCATCTGTTTTCCTCATGTAGCAGCTCATCTCTGTGCTTTAGAATATTCTTCTTAAGCATCCAGATAATTGCTTTCATAATTCACCATATACTGCATGTGTTTCATAGCCATCATCTTTTTTAAATAATCCCCAGAAAAACAACTGCTATAATGTTAATTTTTATAGTAATGACCAGAGAGATGAGCATTCTTCTTAAACTCAGTTTTCTACTTGAATTCTAAGACTATCAAAATATATTAAGAATTGCATTTTACTTAATATGTTTATGATTGCTGTTTTAGTAAGTCATTGAAAAAGAGATCATCAATTTATGAATGCTATATATATTTATCCTCCAGTTCTCACAACTTAGCAAAAAAATAAAGGCTAAAATTAATGTCAAAGAAACTGTGGTAATATAACATTTTAAATTAATATCTGGAACATTTTAGATATTAAAGAAAATTAATTTTAGAATTCTAATTCATCTTGGAACTACTTGGTAGTTTATACTTGGTATAATTATATTTGGTATAATCCAAATATCTTCTTATTTTTCCAAAAAAATTTCCATTAAAATATATTTCTTAAATTTTTTATCCATAGTAACATTACTTTAAGGTTTAGATACTATTTAACTGTCAAAATGGAATGCATTGTATGTTAGATCTATTAATGCATATCACATCCTATTGTATTTAATTAGGCAATGTATAACTGACATCTATTGTTTTGACTTTCTCTAATATTCACACTTAGGAGTTCTGAATAAAGAATCCAGGTTATAAAATCTACAGTAATAATTTAGGATTTGGGAGCTAGTGTTTGTCCTCCACTATTTCCTATTTAAAGTCACCTGCATTCTTTCCCCTTCTCCCTGCCACCAGTAACACCTAATAGTACCAGAATGTTCTGGACAAAATCTTTTTTTTTCCTCCAGTTTTATTATGTAGAATTATTATAGTTCGACTTTACATACACATTATATTGCATGTAAATACATATATACAGTATACTGCACATTTTTTTAGTTTTCATATATGTACTAATTATTGTTTCAAAGAATAGATTAGATCTTTAGCTTTTTAAACTTACATAGTTATCAAAGGAATAAAGCCAACTACTAAATAAGAATCAACAGAATGCAGTAATCCCATCATAAAGGACAGTCAAATGTGCTTAGACATATTCAAGAAATCAAAATAATAACTAATTCATTTGTGTTCCTACTATTATTATTATTACTTTTTAGATTCTTCATATAAATGATGTCATATGGCATTTTTCTTTCTCTTTCCAGCTTCACTTTGAATGACAGTCTTCAGGTCCATCCATATTGCTGCAAATGGCATTATTTTATTCTTTTTTATGGCTGAGTACTGTTCCATTGTATATATGTACCACATCTTCTTTATCCAGTATCTGTTGATGGACATTTGGGGTGTTTTGCTGTCTTGGCTATCATAAATAGTGCTGCTATGAACATTGGGGTGCATGTATCTTTTTGAATTTTATTTTTCTCTGGATATATGCCCAGGAGTGGGATTGCTGGATCATGTGGTAAGTCTATTTTCAGTTTTTTAAGGAACCTCCATTCTGTCCTCCATAGTGGCTGCACCAATCTACACTCCCACCAACACTGTAGGAGGGTTCCCTTTTCTCCACACCCTCTCCGGCATCTATCATTTGTAACTTTTCAATGATGGCCATTCTGGCTGGTGTGAAATGATCTCTCATTGTAGTTTTGATCTGCATTTCTCTGACAATTAGTGATGCTGAGTATTTTTTCATGTGCCTATTGGCCATCTGTATGTCTTCACTGGAGAATTGATTCTTTAGGTCTTCTGCCCATTTTTGGATTGGGCTGCTTGTTTCTTTGATATTAAGGGGTATAAGCTGTTTGTGTATTTTGGAAATTAGTCCCTTGTCAGTCACATCATTTGCAAATATTTTCTCCCATTCTGTAAGTTGTCTTTTCGTTTTGTTGATGGTATCCTTAGCTGTGCAAAAGCTTTTAAGTTTAATTAGATCCCATTTGTTTATTTTTGCTTTTAATTCCAATACTTCAGGAGCTGGTTCAAAAAATATATTGCTGTAATGTATGTCCATGAGTTTTCTGTCTATGTTTTCCTTGTTCTGGGCAAAAACTTACACTTTGTTTAATTCTCCTAATAACTGTCTCTCTGGAAGCACAGAACTCTAATAGTTATGAAATTATAGGTCTATATGAAGAATAAAAAAACTCAAAATAAAACTTCTTGCACTTGAGGGAAATTAGGTATAAACAATAAGATAGAGAAAATGAAAGCCACAGATGATTCACAGCATCCACAATGTCCTGAGATAATCAAGTGGCTTAGATCAAACCCCCTGACAATGGTGCTCTAATCAGGCTGTGGGTACTCAAATATGTGTTATAAACCCAAAGTCTTTAAGCCAATAAGGCATATAGCATGGTTATTCCTTTATGTTTTCAATTTTCTAGTTAAAAGATAAATATAAAAAGGTGAGATACAACAATAAAATGTTGGAGAACATAGACAAATTATTTGTTATCATCAAAGAAAACATGCCAAACACTTAAAGTAAATAAAATTCCATGCAGATGCTTTAAGTTAGAAAGTTTATAAGGATCTGCCCTTGTGTCCATCACAACTTTGTTTAGGACCACCGTAATCAAATTATGTCACACTCAAGGAAACCTGAAAATATGCCCCAGAGCTAAGTTATACATGCCTTTGCAATTTTAGTACCAATATCTATACCTGTGTAAGTAAAACACAATTTAAATATCATTCCAATTTTATATTATTTGTTAATTGCATACTATCATGAAAAAAACAAACTTGGCCAACATTTTAGTATTATAATTACTGCCTTCAAGTTGCCTTAATTCACTTACAAAAAAAAGTCATTCATAACATGGTTATCAAATCAGAAAATACAAAAGTGAAGAGCATATTCAAGTTCAATTATATGAAGACAGCCTAAATTGTAATCCCAACTTCATATATTAAAACCCCTAGTTCTCTGATAAAGTGGAATCATACTTTATTCTTTTCACTCTTTTGGTTGATTTAAAACATTTTTAAACAAAGCAACATATCTACTTTGGGGAAGCTTTATATTTTCCCAAGTTGATTATTTCTTTAGCACATTTGGGTAGGAGAGATCTTAAGATGGTAAATTTCTAACCTAATGTTCCTAATTATGAAAATGGCAACCACTTCAACATAAATCTTTGTAAATATAAAAACTTTTAGATACAGATGTTCTATATCTGTCAGCCTATAACATTTTCAGAATAGTCTCCAATGCAAAGAAGAAAATTGTTCCCTGAAAAAATTCAAGATAAAATTCAAACACAAAGAAAAAAGCAACCATGTCTGACCTTAAGCCCTAGTATTTATTCCACAGTTGCTCATGGGTCCCTTTGTCTTCTCTTGGGCACAAGACCTTTTGTTTATTTAAAATAAATTCAAAAAACATAATTATCCTCACATTCCTACATTTCCATCTGGTATTTAATTCCAATGATGAGGTTTTATTTAAGTAACATTCTCTCAGCCACCCTGTAATTGCTCTCTTCTGTCCCTTTTCTATTCATGGAGATTCACACATTGCAAACTATCAAGACTTAATTCAGCAGACAGCCTGAATTCTCTTATGATGACCTCAACAGTTTCTAGGTGGCTCTGAGTACTTTTTTAAACAGGTCATGAATTTCTTAAGTCTGGGTCTGCACAAGCCCATGTAGGGTAATAATCTAATAATTGGCTCACAGGGTCCCATCCATCAATGACAAAGACCATTAAAAAAAAAAAAAAAAAAAAAACAAAAAACAAGCTCTGGATGACATCAGTCTCAGTTGTATATATTGTATTTCAATACAATCTTATTGGTCTCTTCAAACAAATATCAGAACCAGGACTCTTCTCCATTTCTGTGGCCACTTACAATCTCAGAAAAAGGACAGAAGAGAAAAACAAGTCCAGCTCAAAAATATTAAGAGATTTTAATGATTATGTGTTTACTGGTGCCAAACTAGTAGCAAATTAAACTCCAGTCAAGGTCAATCTAAAGCATGAAACTATCACTAAAATTGTTTCAATTTAACCTTAACTATCTCGATCCTATCTTCTCCAAAATCCACCTAATTCTCTCTTTCCTCCTGTCACCATAACAACCAATATTCTATCATGAGAAATTAGCATCTTTAATTTTAAAAGGTAGGAAAAAGACTTCTTATATATGGGATGTTTCCCTTTAGTCCTCCTGAAAGAAGGAAAATGTGTAGAATAAAGAGGTGTTAAATTCACTGATCAAAGGTGATCCAAAACATATCAACAGTCAAAAAAGTTAAGTTTAAGTTTTAGGTTACTTACATGTTATTTCAGTAATTTTCTCACATCCATTATCCGTGGCATTTTATAATAAAGAAAAATAAGGCACAAGAAAAGGGACTAAAATGGCCAGAGTTCTACAGGTGACAGAGGATACTGAGAGAAAGAGAGACAAACATAAACACTGTGATTCTAGGTAACATGTTTATAAACATTAAGCTAACTTGCCTGCTAAGATCCTTTTTTCATTCAACTTGTGCCACTTCCTATATTGCAGTTACTGTATAAGACAATGGAAACAGGTAGCGAATGAAAGGAATTTTGCAAACAAATGAAAATAAGCAAACAAAATCCCTGCTTCATTGGATCCTAACTTTTATTTGGGGGAATGAATCAATACATAATTAGCAAGTAAGATATATTCTATTTTAGTTGAAGAGTAGTGTCGGGCGGCAGGAGCCGGGTGAGGAATAAACCACAGAAAGGGAATAGGAAGTACCCAAGATATGTGCTGGATGTAGACAGTTTAAAAGTCACATTGTGTGGGAGGGTATAGCTCAAGCAGTAGAGCACATGCTTAACATGCATGAGGTTCTGGGTTCAATCCCCAGTACTTCTTTCAAACATAAATAAACCCAATTATCTCACCCCCATTTAAAAAAAAAAAAAGAGAGAGAAAATAAAAAGCAAAATGTGTTAAAAAAAATCACATTGGTCATATTTGTGTTTTAGGAGAACTATTCTACTGGCAACTTATAAAACAATTCAGAGGAGAAAGCTAAAACATGATTCAGAAGAGAACGTCTATATTTAGAAATTTTAGGAAATTTGTAGGGAAAAAAGCATCATTTTTGGGAAGCAGCTTCACTCTAGAAGAAATCAGTCAGTTGGGAATTCTGCAGAAAATATTAAAGACCAGCCAAAGGATATTGTGCTTGGCTAATGCTTTTATAAATACATGTATGAATCTGGAGATAGATATTCATCTATTGTCTCCATTTATAAATCACATATTATTAAAAGTAATATGTTGAGTATTTATTTTCATGTAATATTTATTCATCAGTTATACTTTTGTTTTTGAGATGAAAGGAGCTAGATCTATAAAGGCGATTGTCTGGTTTAGATAAGACCAAATCATATGTATTCCACCTTTTTCAGAAAATCTTTCCATGTGATTATGTTTTCTACAAAATTAATGTATTTGGCTACATAACCAAAGTTAACAGTAATGCAGTACTTATTACATGTTAGGCATTATTCCTAAGTTAACATGTTAACCTATTTAGTGCTAATAACTAACTATAGAGGTAAATACTGCTACTTCTCATTTGGAGGAAGTGAGACATGGAGAGAATGTATAACTAATTGGAAGTCTCCTATTTAGAAAGTACCAAAATTAGGATTCCACTCACATAGTGTGACTCCAGAACATGCACTCTTAATAACCAACACACCTTCACGGCATTTCAAGCATGTGTTACTCATTTAACCAGTTACCTATTTGTATTTATCTTGGTGGTTCTAAATATTTGCCATAATAAAATAACACAGTCTGAACATTCTGGCAACAAAATATTTTACACATCTTTTATTATATTCTGAGGATATAATATTACAAGATAAATTTTCAGATTTGCGATTATGCAAAACAACAACCCTTCATCCAAATTGTCCTCCGTAAAAGTTGTATAAATATTTTCTCCCTTAAAGATGCCTGAGTTCTGATCTCTTTTTATCTACAATATTATTGTAGATTTTTTCTTTAAAAAATTAAAATTAACCTTTGTTTCAGTTGTGTGGAGTCACTTTTTGTAGCTCTCATACATCACAAAAACAACTCTGTGGTTCATTTTCTCTTTGGATCCAGTCTTCTCCCATCAAGAGAGAACAAAGTTATGATCAGGAATGGCATTTTCTAAAATGCTGACTTATTTGGAAGGTAGTAAAAACTCACAAAAGAACAGATGCTTTAAGACTAGTGGAAGATTTTTATATTTTCTATTCACTGTAAAGTTAAGTGTAGGACAGAGGAAGGCCAAGTGATTCCCATTGTGTGACTGTGTAGGAGAATGTGGAAGATAGTGATTTAAAATTTTCACCTACTTTAAAGAAAAGATACTGAATATTCTAAAATTCCTCCTGTGTTGGAGAGAATTAAAAAAATTAAAATATTAATAATTGGTATCTTGTCTCAGCAAGGACAAATTTAGAATGCCTGTCGAGAGTAGAAATCACAAACTTATAATTGTTCTGATCTGATTGCAGAATGTTTAGAAACAACTTACCATTTCCTTTTGTTTTTAATGTTTTTCCACATTCATCTTGCTACTATTGTTTAATGTTTAAAAGGTTTTATGAGTGGGTTAGATATAATTCTGCATATGTAAAAACCAAGCCATCTGCTGTGACACAGAGTAACTATAAGGCTGTCCATGTAAATGCAGGTTGTAAGTTCAGGCAAGTCAGCTTAGATGCTGGATGCATATTTAAGTCTTTCATTGTGTACCATGACTATTCATCTGCCTGCTGTATGGATTCTATGATGCTGTGGTTTATTTCTCTCTCTTAAGAGTCATCCCATCCCACAGGATCAAGAAGCTTTTTTCCGAATACACAGGAGGTGATGAGTTTTTTAAACTCATTTCTGGGATTAGGTAGGGATCGATACTCGTTTAGCAGCATTTAGAAGAATCTTACAACCAGTTTTATGATAGAAAAATACCCATATTCTTCATTCTTTCATCATATTTATCAGATTTATATTGTGTGCAAATCTTTATAGCAAGCTGTAGATACCATAGGCCCTTAAGGATCCTACAGATACTTAAAGAGATAAACGTATATATGTGTATACAGCACTGTGTTAGAAAAAAGAAGTCAGCAAAGCTGGTGGTGGGTCAATATTAGAGAAACTTCACACAGCAGGATGTGTCTAAGTTGGTTAGACCAGGGTAGAATGAACATTCCAGGCAGAGGTTAAAAATTGTGGAAGGAGACTGAAGAGGTAAGCTCTGCTGGAGACAGCTAAGTGATTCTAACAAGATTAGGTTGAGAAAAAGTGAGTAATAAGGTTAGAGAAATGTACATCACAAATGCCACGACACAGAGCTAGAACAAGGTCAACAAAGAAGAAGGATTCCAAATGTCTTTTGCATGAGAAACAAAAAAAGTGAAGTTATATGTCTCATAATTCATGCTTTTCTAATCTGTTGATGAGTGGTAAAGAAAGTGCGTGTTTATATCTGAAAGAGGTGAATTTTTAAATGAATAAAATACATCAGGCATATACAAAATAACTGGCAATTTCTAATGACCCACTTTTGTCCTGAATAGAATAAATAGTTTTTATTAAATTCTACAAAATTTGTGTTTAACAAGGAGATTATGCATACCCTCAGATACACCTACTTTTTATTTCCAAATTAATGCAGGAAGTATTGCTGGGAACATTACATGGGTATAAAATTTACCCTGAAGATAATAAATTCATGAATACATACTAGATAGTAAAGTGCAATGCAATGAATTTTCATTTGTGTCAGATAGAATCTTATTCTAGCATTTTCCATGTTCTGAAAAGGGCAATTACATGATGGCTAACATCTCTGTGGACCTAAATAAAAGTGTTGATTTTAATCTCCATAGTCCATGTTTGGAATTATAAAATGCACCAATTTTTTGGCAACAGATTTTAAATAGATTAGTTTTTTCTTTATCTTCCTGTTCTTCATGTGAAAGTAAATGGGCATTGTTTTAATTATGGGGTAAAGTAGGTCCCTGTTTACTTTCAAAGATGGTCTGTGGGACATAAATGCATCATGGGAGTAAAACAGAAAGGTAATCTTCAGGAAGGTCTCTCTCATTTAGTTTCAGGTGATGAATCAGCACTGAGCCAAATATCTGAGAAAGTGAATTTTAACTTTTCCCTAAAATGTACAACGTACTGCCTTAATTTAGTCAATTTTGGTTAATTCCAGTACAAAATTCTACTGTACTGGTATTCATGGTCAGTAGTTTCTGTCTTCAGGTTTCATTCTATTCATGATAGAAATTATGCACTATATATTACAGAATATATAATGATATATTTACATATGTATGTACATCTATTCTTCATGAAACTAGAAGGCAGATAGAATATATGAGAAAATATATTTTATATATGTATCTATATATTCTATCATGAAACTAGAAAGGAGCAACAACCCCGAACTACCAACTGTGAATGTCAGTACAGTGGAAATTAGACCAAAATTAATGAAAGACATTAGACATTTCAGGGGAAAAAAAATTACTCCCCCAGTAGTCAGGCTTGGTGCTGAAGTGTATAGTGTTCTAGTCTATCATAAACTTTCTGTTTATCATTTATGTGCTTTTCATATATAAATATGAAATATGTTTACATAGATAACTATATATTTATTTCTCTCCCTCTCTCCCTCTTTATCTAAATCTCTCTCTGCTGTTATAGGTAAGGTCTGTATGTACATGCATGTGTAGGAAAATACCATCTTTGAAGAATGTAGTAAAAAGTAACAGACCAAACATAAAAACAATATAGGCAAATGACTCACATGCATACACATGCATTCAATATTTGGACCCATTCTGGTGAATTTCAGGATAAAATGTGTCATATATATTCACATTAACCGTAACTTTTCCTTATTAACTCCAGCATCCTTTGACCTTTGGCTGACTCTCCTCTTCTGGGAATTTCTCACTAGCAACTTCCTATTTGGGTAACCCCTATTCCTCCTTAAAACCATATGCATCATTATTATTTTCATTCAGTTTTTCCCATTTTATATTCATGTTTTCTTTTGCTGTTTTATATTATTTTGACTTGGATAAGATTTTCTTTCCATAGGAAAAAATACATATTACAGTGATTTTTTTTTCTTGTGTTGCCAAACAAAGACACTTTTCTCACTTAAGATAAATTCTGTTGTCACTTATTTAATTAGTATTTTTTCTCTGATTCTTCATTCAGAAATAGTTTTCTGTTTCAGCCCTGTATTAGGCACTACGTAAGCAACTGCACAAACGTTGCTAAGAAAGAGCCATTACACCAGCCCTCACTCAACTTAAGAGTCTAGCCGGACATTTTTTACCCCTTGACAGCAGCACTTGACTAAACATGCTTGCCTTAGTGTTCTCAGTGGAACAGCCAGCATTCTTTGCCATTGCTGTGCGTGCTGGTGTTTAGGATAAAATATGCAGTGATTGCTTATTTCTAAACTGCACTGTCAATATGGCAGCTACTAGTCACGCAAGGCTCCTTAAGTTTAACTTCCAATTAATAAGATAGATAATATTAAATATTATTTCCTTAGTAATACTAGCCCAATTTCAATGCTCAATAGCACAAGTGATTAGTGGTTACTGTATTGGACAAAGCATAAGTAGGACATCCTTATCATTGTAGACAGTTTTATTGGCCAGTACTTTCTATAATATATGAGCCAAGGGATCAGGGTATCATCGCATAGTATTATAAAACTTTTTTCTTATTCTACTATGAGTGCAGATCAATAAATCCTTCCAAAGACCTTTAGAGAACTCAAAAGAAACATAAATTTTTCCATCAGATTTTAGTCAAGATTCTATCTTTTTTCTCTACCGTTTTTGCTATTATACAAAGAATCATTTTCTGATGCAGTACAAGTTTTATTTTTTTAAAATAGTCTCCTTTAAGTGATTCTCAAAATAGTCTTTATCCATGTGTCAGTGTCCAATTTGACTTTCCTATACTGTTTTTGAAATAAGGCATATTGTTTATATTTTGTATTTATGTTTTTTTAATTAAAAATCCTTATTTCTCAAAATAAAATAAAAACTACTGATTTTTTTTTTGCTATTGAATTAAAAATAATTTATTTTTTAAGCTCTGTCTACTCTAGGAAAACTAATCTTGTTTCTGTTCCACATGTTCTGTTCCCAAATCTACAAAAAAAAAAGTTCTTGCCATTTTCTATAGAAAATTGTTTGAGAAAAATGTTTTAATCTTTATTAAGACATTTGGAATTTAGTAGATAACACTGAATTAACTATTGGTCAATTTAAAAAATCTGTATTCAAAGATAATATGTATCAAATGAGTAGTCATAAAATAATAATATTTATAATCAAATTAGTAAACTCTCTAAGTCACTACAGGAGGCACAGAAGGGTGAAATTACTGGAGCTTGAAATTAGAAGAAAAGACTTGAATCCCAGCTCCTCCACTTCAACACAATCATTGCTACTTCATTGGCTGTACCTTGGCCAAGATGCTTAACTGCTATGTTTCACTTCATTTTTATAATGGAAATATGTAAGTCCCAAAACTGTTTTCATAAATACAGTTATCATTCAATATTATGTTAGCTGCAGGTGTACTACATTTGCATATATTATGAAATGATTATCACAATAAATCTGGTAATCATCTGTCTCCATACATTATTATAATATTATTGAGCACATTCCTTATGCTGTATAATAATCCCATGGCTTATTTATTTTATGACTGAAGGTTTGTACTTCTTAAACCCCTTCACCTATTTTGTCCATCTTCCCACCCCTAGACCCTCTGACAACGACACAGTTGTTCTTTGTATTTATGAGTCTGTTTTTGTTTTGTTTTGTTTTGTTTGTTTTTTAGATTCCACATATAAGTGAGATCATACAATATTTGTCTTTCTCTGACTTATTTCATTTAGCATAATACCCTCTAGATCCATCCAGGTTGTCACAAATGGCAGCATTTTTATGGCTTAGTAATGTTCTATTGTATATATACACTATATCTTCTTTATCCATTCATCTATTGATAGTCACTTAGGTTTCTTCCACATCTTGGCAATTGTAAAGAATGCTACAGTAAGCATCAGGGTGCACGTATCTTTTTAAACTCGTGTTTTTAACGTGATAGATTTAAAGTGGTAACCCCCAAATGGATTAATCTTATTAATCCTTTGTCCCTACTCACTAATCTATTTTTGTTGTTGTGGTGGTTGAGAAGGAGTCTCAGTAATTATTTTCCCACAAATCTTACTTTTCCTTTAAGGATTCAAATTTTAGACTGCCCATCAGCCAACATGTCTAGAAAATAGAGTTAGTACACTTATCATTTATTTTCAAAGAATATCTTTATTTGTAGACCTCTTCTATGTTCAGTGATACTGGGTAGGATTGCATAGTTTGGGCACTGTACAATTCCAGGGAATTCTATTCACAGAGACTAAAAGCATATGCTATGGCTAAGATTTATAAAACTGTTTGATTACATTGTTTAAATTATTTTATATCTCAGTTTTTCCAATTGTGAAATAGAAATCAAAACTTAAAGCATGTTTAGAAGAGATGTTCTTGGCTATGGATACATAGAAAGTATGACTATATAAAATTTAGAACATAGTTTCATTTACTGTAATCTGGAGAATTTTTGTCTTTGATTCAGTAAGTCCCCAGGCATCTGCAAACAAGTTCACATTTTATCCAAATGTTAAAATTAAAATAAAATTGTGAACTAGAGCAAAGATTTATACGCACTGACAGGATACTAAACACTTTTATGTAAACAATATGTTTTAGATAAATCAATAAACTAATTAACTCCAATTGGCATTTTATAAAGTTACCTGTCATTTCTATTTAATGTAACAATATGTTTTTAAGTATCACCCCTTTTTCTTAAAATCTGCTATAACAGACATAAAACAAAGCAATACGAATAAGCTTCTTAACACTTCATTAGCATTAGTAGTATCTCTAGGTCTTCCTATGTTGACAAGCTGTGAGAAACTGAGGGGATAAAATGTCATCCATGCACAACTGTATATAGCCAGGATTTGTATAAACTTTGAAAATTATGTTCTTTTATGTCCTCTCCATTATTGCAAACATTTATTGCAAACAGTTGATTTTGGAATATTTAAATTGGAAGAGGGCATGGAGGTGAAATTGTTCATTGCTTTTGTTACCCAGATGAAGAAACTGGGGTCCAAAAAATTTACTGAAATTAGTTGTCGGCAACATGATAAACACGAGAATCCATGTCTCCAAAATCCTGTTCTTGTGGTTATTCCCACTCAAATATGATGCCTCCCACCAAAAAGGAAATATAAAGGGCCTGCAGTTCTGGCCTTTTCTAAAGATCTGATTGCATTTACATACAGGCTAAAGGAGTTTTTCTTAGCTGCTTCAGGAAAACAGAGCAGGCTAATTATGTAATATAATTAATTCTATTTTTCTTCAGGGCACCCACATAACTTAGGGGCTGCTCTGAATTTAAAAGAAACAGCAACTACCACATTTCCTTGTAGATTTATTGAACCTAAGATGATGTTCTTCATAAACATAACTCTATATGCAATCTGCTCTATACAGACCATACATTTTATTAAAATGTCTTTCAATGCCTAAGTTCTTCTGTATTTTTTTTCTTTCCATCTGTTATTTTAAAAGCAGTAACACTTTTTACAGAGAAATACATCCATATTACAGTAGGATAAATATCTTTTCTTCATATAGGGAAAGTTCAGTGGTCTTAAATATTCCATCTAGAAACACACAAACTAAGGAATTTATCTTATATATGGAAATGTTTACAGTTCCTTTATGGCTTTAGATTTGAAGAATTCAATCTTTGCTTTGTAAATTTTAACATGATGTTTTCAGAGAGGCAGTGCAGTACAGTATGTAAAAGCATCAACTCTGAGGTCAAGTTTGTAAAATTCAGTTCCCAGCCCTATCACTTACCAACTGATTCACCTTGGACAAGAAATAGATCCTCTATGTGCCTCAGTTTCCTCATGGGTAATATGAAAATAATAACTATATGTCTTATTTATTATGTATATATTTTATATTATAACTTTATATTATATGTATTTTGTAATTATATAGATGAGTATGTCTAACTCTGCTTTCCTGTTGATATTAAACTAATTCCTCTATATTATGTTCTCAAAACAATCCAGACCAACATGATTTGATAAGCTTTAGTTATAATTATTATTATTTGTATGATTATCACAATAACCAAAGTACAAAGCACATGGCTATCTTCATATATGTATATATTTATACATATATGAAATTATATCTGTAAACTATATATAATAATATATATTCATAATTATATTTCTATTAACAAGTTTACTTAATTACATTAAATATTAATATAATTATTAAAAATATTTAATTACATTTAGATTATATATATTTTTTGTTATCCCTAGTTTTGTTGCAGAGAGAGGATATGTATTTATTGAGGGACAGAAAAGGGACATATCAGAACCCTGCTGTTTTTGAGCTTGGTGTGTGGTCAATAGCATGTAACATATATAAAACAAATTATATGTCATGGCCAGGCATAGTTATCTCAATTGCAATACTGGTTCAACATTCAAAATTCAATTAATGTAATCTACCATATCAAAAAGCTAAAGAAGAAAAATCATGCTATCTTATTAATAGATGCAGGAAAAAAATTTGAAAACTCCAACACTCGTTCATGACAAAAACTCTCAGTAAACCAAGAATAAAGGAGGCCTTCTTCAACTTGATAAAGAATATCTAAAAAAGGCCTCAGCTAACAGTGTACCCTTGAACAACTCAGGGGATAGAGGCGCCAACTTCCCTTGCAGTTGAAAAATCTGTCTATAACTTTACATTTGGCCCTCCATATCCATAGTTCCACATCCACGGATCCAAACAATTGTGGATCATGCAGTATTGTAGTACATATTTATTGAAAAAAATCTATACACCGGTGGACCTACACAAATCCATGTTGTTCAAGGGCAAACTACACTTAACTGTGAGAAACTCAAAGCTTTCTCATCAAAATCAGGAATAAGGTAAAGATGTCCTCTCTCATCACTGCTTTTCAGTATTGCACCAGAAGTCAATATTAATGCAGTTAAACAGGACAAGTAAATAAAAGGTATATGGACTGGGAAGAAAGAAATAAAATTGTCTTTGTTTGCAAATGACATGACTGTCCATGCAGAAAATATGAAAAGATTCAACAAAAAGAAAGCCTTGGAACTCATAAGCCATTATAGAAAGGTTGGAGGATATACTGTTAATATACAAAAGTCAATTGTTTTCCAATACACCAGCAATGAACAAGTAGAATTTGAAATTAAAAACACAATATACTTTACCTTAGCAACAAAAAAATGAAATGTTCAGGTTAAATCTAACAAAATATATACAAGATCTATATGAGAAAAACTATAAAACTCTGATGAAATAAATCAAAAAAGTTCTGAATGAATGAAAATATAGTTCATGTTTATGGATAGGCAGATTCAATATTGTCAAAATGTCAGCTCTCCCTAGCTTAATCTACATGCTTGGTGAAACTGAATCAAAACCATAGCAAATTATTTAATGGATGTTGACAAATTTATTCCACAATTTACATGGAAAAAAGACCCAAAATAGCAACATAATATTGAAGGACAAGAGCAAAGTTGGAGGACTGACACTACCCAACTTCAATACTTATTATAAAGCTACAGTAATAAGCCAGTGTGGTATTGGGAAAAGAATAGGCAAATAGATCAATGGGACAAAAGAGGAAAGCATAAATAGATCTCCATAAATATAGTCAACTGATATTTGGCAAGGAAGCAAAGACAATACAATGCACCAAAGATAATCTTTCCAACCAATGGTACTGGAACATGTGTACATTCACATGCAAAACATAAAATCTATACAAGATCTCACATCCTTCACAAAAATTAACTCAAAACAAAACACAGATCTAAATGTAGAATGCAAAACTATAAAACTCCTAGATAGTAACATAGGAGAAAATTTAGATGATTTTGGATTTGGAGATGACTTTTTAGATACACCAAAGACACAATTCATGAAAGAAAAAAATTGATAAGCTGGAGTTGCTTAAAATTAAAAACTTCTGCTCTGGGAAAGAGAATAAAGACAGGGAGGAGATAATTGCAAAAGACATATCTGATAAAGGACTGTTACCCCAAATATACAAAAACTCATAAAACTAAACAATAAGAAAACATATAGCTCAATCAAAAAATGAGCCAAAGACTTCTACAGACGACTCACTGATGAAAATACGTAGATGGTGAATATGAATATTAAAAGATACTCCACATTATACATCATCAGAAAATGCAAATGAAAATGAGATATCACTACACACCTATTAGAATGGCCAAAATCCAGAACACTGACAACATCAAATGCTGCTGAGGATGTGGAGCAACAAGAATTCTCATTCATCACTGATGAGAATGCGAAATGGTACAGCCACTTTGGAAAACCGTTCGGCAGTATTTTACAAAACTAAACATACACTTACCATACAATCCAGCAATTGCACTCATTGGTATTTACTTAAAGACATTGAAATGTTATGTCCACGCAAAACCTGCACAAAGATGTTAATAGCAGCTTTATTCATAATTGCCAAAACATGGAAGCAACCAAGATTACCTTCAGTAGGTAAACGGACAAAGAAAGTGTGGTACAGAGAATGAAATACTATTCAGTGCTGAAAAGAAAGGAGCTATTAAGCCATGAAAAGACATGGCGGAAACATAAATGCATATTACTAAGTGAAAGAAACCAATTTGAAAAGTCTTCGTGGTATATAATTCTGTCTAAATGAAAAAGGCAAAACTATGGAGACAGTAAAAAGATCAGTGGTTGCTGTGGGTTAGTGGGGAGAGAAAGATGAACAGGCAGAGCACAGAGGAATTTTAGGGCAGTGAAAATACTCTGTATGATGCTATAATGACGGATATCTGTGATTGTAAATCCAAACCCACAGAATATGCAACACCAAAAATGAGCCCTACTATGGACTTTGGGTAACAATTATGTGTTGATGTAGGTTCATGAATTATAGCAAATGTACCACTCTGGTGGAGGATGTTGGTGAGGGAGGAAGACTATTCACGTGTGGTGGTAAGAAGTATATGGACAATGTCTGTGCCTTCTGGTCAATATTGCCATGAATCTAAAATGGCTCTAAAAATAAAGTTTATTTTAAAAAAGAATTGTTTATAAGTTTTTTGATGACTGTAAAAGGATAGGAACATTTCTGGATGACTGGAGGTTCCATTTTTAGTGGGTTTTTTTGTTTGGTTTTGTTTGTTTTAAGAATTACTATTTTTTTATCAATGATAGCAGCATTATTCAAGTTCTTCTCATGGAAGATTCAAATGTCCCTTGACTTTTATTTTTTAATTAATTAACAACAAAGTGAAAATAACCTGTAATATCTCAGTAACACTGTTCAAACTGGTAGTTTAAGTAAATTTAGAACAATAAAGTTATGCTATTATAATTATATATTTTTGTACTCTTCTAGCTACATTATAGCAGATCAAAAAATCAGAGATAACTGGGCAGTTGTCAGAAATAGAAAAATAGAGTTAAAATTTTAAGGAAAAAATGCTATTTCTTAGGCAGTGAATCTTCACTGAGATACAATTCTCCATCAAGTAATTAGTAACTCCTATTATACTGTAGGTTTTATCAACACTTTTTAAAGGAAGAAAAAAGGTTCACAACTGGGTTTTAGGAATATGTCTTTTGTCCCACGTACTTCCACATCAGCAGCCCGGTCTTGGCACAGATCATTAGCAGTTACCTCAGTGGATACAGTTAATTATCATTATTTCTTTCAGATGAAGAATACTAAGTGGAATACTTGCTCTGTTATGAGGCCAAAAACTATGCTGTTGACGTGAAAAAGATACTGCTAAACGTACAGTGAAGTGGCATCCTTATGATTTGCCAATTCCTGCCTGAAATGTGGCTCAATGTTTTCAACTATCTAGAGACTACGTTGTTATTGTTGTTGTTTTTAAACCAACTGTGGTCATACTATTCATAGTAACAGAAGACGTTAGTGGAATTTTGAAATCGATGTTCCCATTTAAATAAGACAACTTTCAAATTGATCTTTTTGTGTCACACCGAGCTAGAGAGTTTTAATGGATACTTATTGAAGGTTACCTTTCTTCTTTGTTAAAGGCAGTGCAAGAGAGCTATTTTCAACTTGATTATGTATCACTAAATGTTGAAACAGGAAAAT
This sequence comes from Camelus ferus, assembly GCF_009834535.1. NCBI lineage: Eukaryota > Metazoa > Chordata > Mammalia > Artiodactyla > Camelidae > Camelus > Camelus ferus. The sequence continues at coordinate 24,624,695 of NC_045697.1, forward strand.
AGAGTGGCTGAGATATGATGAAGGAAATTACTTACGATCTCCTTAGAAACAAAAGAGGACAGAACCATTTCTTGTTTAAAATAAAGATGGCTAAGTAAATGGGAATTACAATGTCACTTTGATGTGCAATTTGATTATCAATAGAAATATACTGAATGAAAGTTCAGAGAACATTTCTTTCCAGCAATGGTGTTTTGTGTAGGTCTGGCATGACATGTAGAGAGAATCCTTGTCATATTTTATTCAAAGACATATAAGCAAATAGATTTTCACATGGTAGACTTGCGCATTCAGCAAAAAGCAATGACTGTATCTTTTTCTTATAGTTTTAAAAATCCACATACTGAAATTGAAGCTAAAAAATGTATTGTGGATTAAATTGACCTTTTCTAAAGAGATCAGGGTAAAGTACATATTTTATTAAAGTTAAAACTATAATTTCTTAGCAAAACATTACAATTAAAACTAGAAAATCTTGGCAATTTTTTTCTCTTTATAAAAGTGGCTGAAAACTAGTCTGCTCCTATTACTGATTGGCCAAAATATTAAAGCAAGAAAGTTATAAAAATATACAGACATCAATCAGAAGCTGACTAAACATGAAATTAATGTAATTTAGGTGGAGATGAGGTTAGGTGTGACTAGTCACATTAGATTTTATTTTATTCTATTAAAATTATTTTCCATTCATCATATCTTGATGGGACTGAAGTATGTAAGGGATTGTTCATAGTTTCAGCAACTTCTTCCTTCCTTCTTTCTAGTGGAAAATGTTTCTCTATTTAAATTTCAAATGATTGTGCATGAAATGTTATTACAACTTTCCAAGCACCATTTTCCAATAGTAAGTGTAATATATCACAAGCGATGATAAAGTTGGTTCATTTTAGAACCCCAAATGATCAAATAAAATAATAATACATTATGTTCAGATATTGCCTTGTAATTTCAAAGCACTTTAACGTACATTATCTCACTTGGTCCTCAGAGGAAGCAGTATTGTTTTTAGTACTGCTGTGATAGGGGAAAGAGAAGAGCTTCACAAAATTAATCAATTTATTGAGGTCACAAAGCCAATAAACAGCAAGTCAACTTTTGAAGGTGTGTCTTCCACCACATCAGGCTGTCCTTAAACAGAAAGTCTATTCATCAGACAGTCAGTGGAGATGATGGTAAAGAAGTTATAACAAATAAACAATCTATGAAAAATAATAATAAAGATAAAATATTAGAGGAAGAGAAAATGAAATTGAGAAAGAGAAAAGGTGGAGATGGTTGAAGGAATAGTGAGTAAGGAAAGCTTAAGGAAAGCTGTGGTCCACAACTTTCTAGAAAATAGGAGACTTGAGATAATTGCTTTACATTCTTCTTACGCAGATCTGTATGCTCCATCAACTCTACATATACTACCCCGCAGCCTGAGAAAAGACATTTAGCAGAAATTAACTTGACAACAAATAATGGAACAGGTACTATAGTAAAATGGAGGGACCAAGATTTTAACCATGTGATTCTTTACTGATGTGTTAACAGGATTAAGGAAACCGGTGAGGGTTGTTGGGGTACTCTAGGACAGTAGAACAATTGCCACCCCCAGACTGATGATGCAAAGAGAAGAGATGATGTTAGTAGGGCCCAGTGAGATCTGGAGTCATTAAAAAGGGTCTTCTTGGTGCAAACTGTATTTCTGGAAGGACACTATATTTTATAGTCACAGAAGGGAAGAAGGAAGGATCAGGGGAAATTTTCTTCTGCCCTTGAATCTCCTACACTTGTCTCTCAATGATTGAACCTGACCAGAGGTCAAAAGGTAAGGGGTCCAGTAGATGGAGTCCTTAGGATTAGCCTCAGTTTAGGGCCTAGGTCAGCCTGGGGTTGCAGAGCTGGGCACATACAGAGCTGGATAGATTAGGGTTAGTCTTTTGTCAGTCTCTTAACAAAGTAAGTCATGTGACTTCTTGTGCTCTCACCTCCGGGTAGCTCTGTCTCTTTCCTTGGACCTGGGGCACTCATTAAACTCATCATAAACCCCATTCCACTCTGTTTATTTTCCCTAAGGTCAGTTACCTAAGTGGACTTCCTTTATCAGATTAAGTCACCCCAAGCAGAAGACCACAAGAAGAATTAAGTCTCTAGGGAAAAGCAACAGAAAAGAGGAACTTTTAGAGCAAACACGTCTATCACGGGTGTGCTGTAGGAGGAGGAAGGTATATCAGGGAAGAAAACTTTCCAATGTTCCCTGACAATGTACTGCCTCTTTTTAAGGGAGATATTCCATAACTAAGAACAGAATCGGTACTTCCATTTAAATCCATTTCTTCACTTCTGAATACTCTGGTATAATGCCTACTCTGAATACTTAGAAGATCAAATCTGTGCAGCTGAGATGGCTCTGGCTTTCACAAATAGGAAGGCAGCTAAAGAACCTAAGTGCCATGCCATTATTTAGTATTTTTACTGTTCACAGACATGTCCTTACTTAGCCTCTCTGCTGATTTTCATGATTAATGGATATGTGTCTTTCTATGGCAACTTTTGAATAAATCATAGCTTGCATGATTATAGCTATAGGTAGCTCTTCTAACCTACCTTATCTGCCCTACAAGGCGGGTGTGGATCAAACAGGATAAGGCATTTGAAATGTTTCAATAATTATAAAGTGAAATATAGTACTAATTTTTGAGCATATTATTTGTCCCCAAGGTTGAACATAGACATGAAATATACAAATGATAACACAACAGTGTGTGTGTCATAAGGTCATAAACTACTGGAGATCACAGCATTTTTCATTAAAGAAAAGAGAAAAAATTGTCATGTTCAGTTTCTCCATAAGAAATCACCTAAAGAAGTCATTTCAGCACAAGTGCATGTTGGTTCAGAATCAATGAAGATATTGCTTAATGGTTCTGAAAAATCTCCTTATTGATCCATCAATCTATAAATTTTTAAATATTGCCTATTCAATGTATTGGTCTTACAAGTTTTGAAATTAGGAAAGTGGAAATCATACATCTGACACCTGAAAAAATTATATGTGAACTGAAAATCTAGTATGAAAATCACAAAAAGCCTACCAGACGATCTGCCAGTTTGGAGCTCACCGTAACAATGGGAAACAAACTTATAAAGATGTAAGTCCAATAATATGAGAGGTGCTATTATGGAAAAGTGGACTGTCCACGCAAGGAGTTAAAGAGGATACAAATCACAGCTAGTTTACTAGGGAGAGGGAATGGGACGGTGGAATGTTTTCTCATGAGTGAAAAAAATGACTGTTCATGGTAATGTTGATTATTGGCAAGAAGGGTAAAACTATTCAGGATTTTGGCAAAAAGAATTAGGGGGAATGAAATAAGTGAAATTCTAAAAATTTCTGGCTACTTCTCAGCTGGTAGCTATCATCAGTCATTGCTAATTAAAATGTATTAGTGATTATTGTGATTGTCACCAAGGACATTTTGTAGGTCTAAGTAATGGAGAAAAATTATGAGATCATATAAAGAAAGTTGCATAAGAAGCCTGAATAGAGTGAAGGTAGCTACTCTAAGGGGTCACAAAAAGAGAAAAATTCCATTAATTAATAAAATGTTTGGAAATTGAAGATTCTGTTCCAAAGATATTTTCTGACTGACTGACAAAATTAATTGTCACCTCTCTGTGAAGCTCACACACGCCACTTTCTATGCCTCAGAAAGGGAGAAGATTTAAAAAGAACCACTCTAGATGCTAGCTTAGAAGACAGGATAAATATCTCCTAAACAGAAAGATGAAAATGCTAAGAAAAGTGAACCAGGGATTATAAGATGCTCAAGAGTTTAAAGGGAAGTAAAGCATGGATGTCTTTGGATAGGAATGTGAAAAAGATGGTGTGAGAGAAAAAAAAAAACAACAACTATAATATTGGATAAGCAATACCTAGGTGGCTCTTTCTTCATGTGGTGATTCTAAGAATTTTTAAAAAATTACACCCTGGGACTGAAAAATTGCTAGTATGAATGTAAAATGGTATGACTTCTTAGGAAATATTGATCAGTTTTTTAAAAAACTAAACACAGACCTATCATATGACCTAACCACTCCACTCCTAGGTTTTTGCCAAAAAGAAAAAGGAAATGTATGTCCATTTAAAGACTTACAAAGGTTCATTGCAGCTTTATTGGTAATAGCCAAAAATTGGAAACAGGCCAAATGTGCATGTCAAAACAACTTATAACCAATTTATCTATTGGCTATCCAATGGATATCAAAATTATAGTTATCCAAATGACAACCAAGTGTGTATCAATGGATAAGCAATTGGGATATAGCTATAAAATGTAATAGTATTAATCAATAAGTGGAATGGATCATTGATACATGCAGTCAGATGGATGAATCTCAAAAGAATTATTCCATGTGAAATAAGCCAGACCAATAAAAAAGTATATACTATATTAATTAATTTTATATAAATGTCAAGAAAATAAATACTAATATATAGCAACAGAAAATAAATCAGTGGTTTGTTGGGGATATGGGGTAGGGGAAAGGATGAAGGAAAGATTATCAGAGATGTGAGGAAACGTCTGGAAGTGAAGGATATATTCTCTATTGATTATAGTGATTATTGCAATTATGTATGCATATGTCAAATGATACACTTCTAATATGTGTTGTATATGTGTAGTTCATTGAATATAAATTATACCTTACCAATCCTGTCTAAAAAATAATTATAAGATTCTTTGCCCATGGGGTGCTTCTGAAACTCTTAGAAAAGCTGTAGTAACCCATTATCTCCAGTGCAAAGATAAGGCAGCAACATACACACACAAATGTGTTTACCTTGCCAAGCCATTTCTTTATAAATCTCTAGCTTTGATTGGCTAATGAAAATTTCGATTTAAGTATTTCACAATCATTCATTCATTTATTCCTTCTTTCATTATCTCATGAACACATATTTATATCTCTCTATGTTAGGCTCTCTCTGATACTTCAAAACTGAAACTGTTAAAAATTCAGCATATTTCATTTTCCCATGTTCTTCACAAGACTTCCCATCTGTACGGCTTCTTAATCTAAGTTATGTGCACCATTACTTCACCATTTGCCATAAAAGATATGTTTTTACCAGCAAATCTTAATGAAGGGATATAGTGTAATGCAAGAACTAGATTTAAAAAGATGATTAAGATTCAGCCCAGGTGCTCAAGGATATTAAATTCATGTGGCAGAAGATCAATGTATAAACAAAATGCAGTCATATAATGTATTTATAAGTGATGAGATGTACCAACATATTCTGTGTGCAGGAGTGCAAGAAATTTTAAAGAAAGATAATATTTGAAGCACAACTTAAAGAGTGAGTATGAATTTATTTTTCCAAACAAGAGGGAGGGAATGCCATAACAACATCATAAACAAAAGCAAGGTAGTATAAAAGGCTGTTGTGTTTAGGCAAAGATGAGTACTTCCAGTTATATTCAGGAAGACAATATGGAAGGTTGCTTTGGCTCAACTTGGCAGTCTTTAAAAAATGATAATGACAAAAGGAAACACTTTCTGAATAGACTACTATAGAGAATCTCTAAAGGTACCACAGTTTAAAGAGTTGGTAGGACCAGAGTTCTTGAGGCTCTCAGGAAACACGAGATGGTGTTCATATCATACATAAAGGATCATTTCACCCTTCCTACATTCCTAAGACATTGAGACTGTTTTCCTGTAGATCAAGCTAGGGACATTCTAACATCTTGTGGTAGACAAGTTCATGACAACCTGAGTCTCCTTCTCTGCCATGCAGATTCACCTTTAAAGAAGGAATTGCTGTCCATTTAAAAAGAGGTCAGTAGACAGCTTCCCATTGTCAGCTCCTCCAGAGTCTACTTTGGCTGCAGAGAGCAGCTCCACCCAAGGTCACATCCTTCCTGAGACAACCCATATTCTGCACCAAAGTAAGGAGGGTTTATAGAGCTCCAACTATTTTGGTCCAACACAGGAAAACTCAGAACTGAATCCTTCCAAGATCCCCACCAGTGACTTGACTGAGGATGTGGCAGGACAATGTTGTATTTTAGCTCTTCCGTCTGTGCAATCCATTTCCTCCTTCTTCTTTTCACGGGAATTGATCCTTACAAAATATATTGCATCCCAAACTCCATCTCAGCTTCTGTTTCCAGAAAACCCAGCCTGCAACACATCTTAACCTCATTGAATATTTGACATTGTCAAGGCTAAGTTTCAGTCAACTAACCAAATAAATATTAGAGCCACTCGCAGCTGCCTGAGCTGACACATTCAGTTAAAACATGTCTCCATATCCACATATTATCTCAGTTTATTGATATATTTGACTTCCTAGATTTAACTTACTTGGATCTATTTCCAAATATGTTTTACAGGTTGCATGCTTTTATAAATCAGCAAATCTTACCAATATTTCCAAGTAAAAACTACTATCCTGGGTCTGATTTTGCACTTGTCTCTCTGAAGTGTGCTGAAATATGATTGTAATTAAGTCTTGAGCCATAAGACTTAATGGGGTTAGATCTTGAGGAGAAACAGCATTCCTTGGAAGACAACTTAATTGAGTAAAGTTATCAAGCAAAGAAAAGTTCATCTCCTCACCCTTGGGTGAAGGTGTTATTTTCACTGAGGAAATTTCAAAGAGAGTTGAATAGCCAAATATTTCAACTTCTATCAAGTACACACAAATTTCCATATTTCATTATGAGACTCCCACTCCTCATTCTACTCCCTTATTTACACATAAATGATAAGGAAAGTGGAAATTCAATTCACATGACTGATTTGTATTCAGCATAATTAAATTTAGGGTAAGATTTTCATTGCTATCTGTCTAGTCATTATAAAATACGTGATTATTTTAGGACCACGATTCTTTGCTTGTCTGACTGTGATTGGTCAAAGAGTTTATAGCCCTGAGCTTGTCATTTTCTTTCTGTAAGCTGTTAGGATAATCAGAAGCCAGTCTCCCACCCTTAGTTCTTAGTATCAACATTAATATGATAATGGTCAACAAATATAGTCACTTGATATCCTGAATCCTGGCCTAAAATAAACAGTTTTTGGAATGACAAATGGTAATTTAAGTAATTTTGATGCCACTACATGTAACTGATTGTCAGTTTCCAATAACTTTTCATCATCAAAACTAATTCCAGGATTCTATATTTAAGGATACGATTCATGTGACCACTCTTGGCGCCACTTAAAGCATCTATAAGCCATTACAAGAAAACAAATTATAGTTGGTATTGCATCAGAGACAATTAAATACAGGAAACTGCTCACATGTCTCTTGGAGAGGTACCACTTGTTGGGCTTGGGAAATCTAAATAAAGAGATGTTGTCACAAAAACTAGGATCTTGGGGTGGAGGAGTGTCTAAAGGTTGTCGTTCAATCTCTGAACACAGGAGAAGGGTTCCTTGAAGCTCCTGATTCAGAGTAAGTGCTTGAACCTCTTGTGTGTGTGTGAAGGGAAGAGGCTGTTACAATGCAGCCTGTGCTGATATCACTCATCTGGTGCCAGGAGAGATGGAAGACATAGAGACTGGATCATAACTGACTTTTACTGCTAGATGACTGTAGGCAGACTCTGGACATCTGAAAAGAATCCTTTCTTCCATCCTCCCTCTTTGTAATCTTCCACAAGTGCCTCCCTTTGATACAAAGTGAGAGAAAACTATCTGGCCAGATACTTCAGGAAATTCAGAATGTAAACTCTCAGGTCCAGGATCACAAAGGAGCATATAGAAGAGTGAAGTTGGGGTTGGATAAATATCTTGTCCAATCAGGTTCACAAAATAAAGTTATATTAAAAAATAGGTTGAAGTAAAAACAGAAACACACACCCACACACACCAGGATGATAGCCGAGCTATTGTCAGGGGAATAATGATTACAAATGCTTGACAGGAGCTAAAGTCCAGTCAGAATGTGCTGAGAGGTGACCAAGTTAGAATTTAGAGATCTTAAAGTGCTATGATTTCTATTTTTTCTTTTGTGTTAATAAAATAAGTAGTAATGAGGAGTAATTGAGTAGGAGCAAAACATATTGCCACTGCTGTTCAAATAGGTTTTTTAAAATCTGTTTCCTAATGTAGGCAATTGTGTCAATTTCCTGACTTACCTTCTGATAAATCTTCTGATTTATAACTTCTGAATGTTGAGTTATAGTTAGAATGGTCCTTCCCATTCCAAAGTGTAAAGGAATTCAGTCCAGCTTTCCTCAACTATTTTTGCATTTAAGCATTTCATCTATTTGGGGTATCCTAGTATGTAGTGACAGAATTATGGGAACTATGAAAAGATGACATTGATTATGGTGCACCTGTAAGTCTGGGAGCAGAATTATGTGATTGTATTTATGAAATGGCTATCAGATTTTTGTTCTAAACCATGGTCATTGGGTTTTACTTTGACATGGTCTACATGCCATATACAAGCAGAGTTCTCATTTTTAATGACTAATACAGTTAGTTCATGATTGTTCTTCAGAAACAAAAAGCCAGGACCTTAGATCAGGAGTTGGATACAAAATACAGATTCAGAGCTGAGCTCACTAGAAGCACTATTTATTTTTACAGCTTTAAAATTGGCAATCACATCATTTAGAACAGAAAACAGAATCCTCATCATGTCCTTACGTTAGGCATTTAACAAACATTTGTCAGCAAACTTCTATGATTAATTTGATTTCAACCCCTAGGGAAAGATTGCTTTAAAAACATTTGTGGTATGATTAATTGAATTTTAGAAATTTGATTAATACTTAGACTTCAGAGATTTTTAAATACATTATTAAAATGAATTTTACTTGAGTTTTAATAATTCCATGACTGTTCCTTTTCAGCTACTGTTATTTGCTTCAGATTGCAAAATTCAGTAAGAAGAAAATTCGTGTTCAGTAGAACTAGGAGGTACTGGGCCTTTTAGTCTGGAAATGAATAACATGCCTGTGTAGAGATGACAGTGATTTAAGGCCGTAAGAACAGGTCTTTATTTACCTGCCAGACATAGTCTCCGGTCTGGATGCAGTAAATATTTTGTAATTTTATTGGAAACTATAACATCCTTGCACTCACAAAAGGCAGTTTTCTATGCAGTATTACATGACATCTTCACAGTAATGATAAATTAGATTCAACCTCCAAAATATCCAAACCTAACCATTTATAAGGAAAAAGGATACTGAAGCAATCTTACTTTTCAAAACAGCAATCTTCACATTTCTGGTCTGTTGCCAGAGTAATTCTCTTAGGAATACATTAAGTTTGTTTGTGGGAAAAGGAAATATAACTCCATAGTACTTACTGAGTACCTACTATGTTTCTTATGTTTCAAACAGCATGCCATACTGTGCTATGCATTTTAATTCTTCTATCTGGTAAACCCCGACAATAACACATGAGTTGAATGGTGCTGTCCTTACATTGCTCCTGCAGAGACAGACTCCTCAGAAAGGGCAATTTTCTAAATTCACACAACAAGTGGGTGGCTTTCAACACAGACCACATTGCTTCCCTGCCAACAAGAACCATCTTAATGAAAACATCAATTTATTTGTCCATAGGAACACAAATTTTACATAAAAATTATACATATGTAATACACACATATACATACATATATATCCAGGTAAGATTGCATGCAGGGAGCTTGTATATCATTAAAATGAGTGGAGAATTTATGCATCTCCAGTGATTCCAAAAATACATAATACATTTGTTAATCACTTTAGACAGAAGAAAGAAACTTGCATTTTACCTGAACCTTTCAATTTCTAGCATATGCATGAAAACTGCCAAGATTTTTAATAAGCAAGTACTTTGTATTACTTTCTTGTGACTGCTGTAACAAATTAACATAAAATTAGTGACTTAAAACAACATAAATTTATTCTTTTATAGTTCTGCAGGCCAGAATTCCAATCTGTATCACTGGCCAAAATCAAGATGTTCACAAGGCCCATTATGTTTGGGGGCTCCAGGGAAAGTTTATTCCTTATTTCTTTCAGCCTCTGATAACTAATGGTGTTTCTTGGTTTTGGCCACATCAATCTAATCTCTGCCTCTGTCTTCACATTACCTTTAGTTTTGTGTTTGTGTGTCAGGGCATGTGCACGTGTGTGTTTGTGGTTATGTGGGGGGGGAGGGGAAGGTGTTTATGTGTCAAATTTCCCTCTGCCTCTGACTTGTAAGGATTCATGTGATGGCATTTAGAGCCTATCCAAATAATCCAGGATAATCTCTCCATTTTAAGATCCTGAAATTAATCACATTGACAAAGATCCTTTTTCCAAATAAGGTAACATTTACATGTTCCAGAGATTGAGGTGTGATATATTTGAGGGCCATTATCAGCCTGTAACATGCTGTTGATATTTCTGTAATTTCTTTGCTTACTCTTGTCCTGTTGGTCTTGGAGGAAATTCATTTACCTCCTAAATTTGCACTAATAGATTCATTTCACTGCTTATTTCATAATTTCCTACAAAGGAGTGTCTTTGACTAGGAAATCCTCAAAAGAGCAAAGTGTTGTTTGTTGGACAGTGGCACAAGGCAGCAGACTGAGCAGACACTGGCAACATTATACTTATGTCAGTTTCAGCTAAGACAAATAAAAGGAATCCTTAAAACTACTGTGCACAATTTCACTCACCCCTAGTTCATCAAGATAAAAGGGTAAACTCTTTATACTCTCTTTTTCCAAACCCTGTCTAAAACAGGCTGTTATATATGTACAATTCATATTTCTGCCGGAATGGTCCCTGTCTTTTTTTCTGGTTCTGTCTCTTTTCTACCTTCTTTCAGTGACTGCACCATTTTTAAGGGGGTGGGGGGTATCTAGTGCACATATTTGAAATGGGATTGAAACTACCTCTGTCCATACTGGTGGCCATGCAACATTTCTAGAAACTTAAAATTATACCAAACATAAAGTTTACTGGAAAATAAGTACTCAGGAAAAATAATATCTATGAAAGAAACACAAAGGAGAAGCAAAAATATATATAACTAATTTCCTTGGAGAAGAGAATATAAAAGAATAGGGAAAAGAGGAAGAGAAAATTTAAGAATTGACAGGAGTAAGAGAAACTTGAATCTACAGATTTAAAGAGCACACAATGTTCCATGAAAAGTTGACACAAAATGATAAAATATATGTCAAATAGGTATCTCCGTAAAGATAATAAATCTTAAAGACAAGGGAAGAATCCCCATCAGTTATCTAGATGGAAATATCAAGTCATTTTCAAAGGGAAAAAAAAAATCAGTCTGTCTTCCTCCATCTCCTTCACAACATAACTTTTTCATGAAAATCAAGACTGTCTGCAAAATTCTATGTCCAGGCAGGATGACACTCAAGTCAGTTTTGAACATGGAAGCCATTTTTAATAGAACACGGAAGCCATTTTTAATATACAAAATCTATTCAAATTATATGATATATATAAGCCTTTCTTGAAGGCACTATCAGATGAGCTTTTGCTAACTAAGAAATTAAGGGAGAAATTTGGTAAAAGAACTATTATGAGCAATAAATCCATTTATTTGTATGGATTAAACTAAAACAAATGTGAGCATTATAATACGCAAAAGAATGTAGTGTTATAAAATACGATTGTGTAGAAATAATATGTTCTTTAGAAATTTGAAGAGATGGGGAAAAGGTGGAAGTGATGATGGTTTTTCTCTTTTATGGAAACAGTATCAAAAATATCTAAAGACAATACATTAAATAAGAGAAGTACAGAGTTATAAATGTGATCTGTAGTAACATAACAGAACCATTGAAAATGTGGGGAGAAAAAGTAGGGAAGGGTGAAAACCAATTTCCTCTCTGTTCAGTAAGAAGTCAGTAGACATTGAAGAAATAAACAATTAAGAATGTTGTATAAAAACCTGGTTGTGAAGGTGCCCACTAGAACAAAAATACAATGATTTCCTAAAAGAACATACTACATAAAAACAATGCAAACACTACCTAGGTTAAAAAAATTCAGACCAGTGTATATATTATGTTACTATTTATGTAAAATAAATATACATGAAGATGATTATATATGCACAGATTAAAAGATCACACAAAGACTAAGTAAGAATGATTGCTGCTGAGAACAGCTGATCAGATAGGAAAAAAAGTGGAGAGAGACAAAGTTTTCATTTCATTTCATCCTGAATTTTTTAAAAATTTTACGATAAATATATACTGCCTATTAGCATTTAATAAGTCTATGGCAGAAATCAACAAATTAGCAAAGATGTTTCATGTGGAATGAGTGTGCATTTTGGGAAATACCTGATATACTTTGTCTTGGTTCACACTGTATTCCACAAACAGCTCTGGATCCCTGTCCATATATGGTTGATGTCAAATGTGGAAACTGTATGATTACTGACTGAACAAAATCTCAAAGTGCCTAGGATGTTGAATATTTATCAATATTTTTATCTACTGAAAACTTTCTTTTTTTTTTTGGCCACATTGAAAATTATTCCATTCTCAACTGATCTGTGCTCTGGAGTCTTTAAGTTGAGAAAAAGAAGACAAAAGATATAATAAGAGAGGAGCAGGAAGTGGGGGGGTCAGGTGAGACTTCCAGAGAGAAAATGATTGATGGCAATAGAGAGGGCAGAGAGGATATGCACCCTGGCCGGAGGCGACAGTCCAGATTAATGAAAGGCATCCACGCCTGAAGCTGCTATCTCTCACTTTCAACTGTTCTGCTGCTCTCCTAAGGGAAGCTGGTTGACAAACACAGTTAAAAGTGATAAATGACATCTGTGAGCTTTTGAAAAAAAAAAACTTAAATGTGGAGGATATACTAAAGTAATTTTTTAAAATCAGTATTATATTGAAAGACAGACAAGTAGCTCAATGTTTACTTTGAAGAACTAGGCAGCCGTACTTTAAATCCTTGAACTACACCCCCACAAAATACTAACGATGTAAAGCCCTTAAATTTTTGCATGGACATGACCATCTCTATAAGAAATTGTGTACAAAAGCCTGTCAATTTTGTATATGGTAATGTAGTCCAGTAGAAAGATCACTGGACTTATTGTTGTATTATTTAATTATTTTATTTTGGTGGGGTGGTGGGAATTAGATTTATTTTTAGAGGAGGTACTGGGGATTGAACACAGGACCTCTTCCGTGCTAAGCACATACTCTACCATTTCAGCTATACCCTCCCCTCTAGATCATTGGACTTAAAGTCAAGGATGCTGCATCTTAGTTCCTGGATTTGCCCTATTAGGTGTAATTGAGATTAGATTTGGGTTCTAAGTTCTGCCCCCATCATCCACTATCCGATGTTTATCCCAGTCAGAAAGAAGACATTCTATGTATTTAAGCTAGAAATTATTGAGTTCCCAGAATCGGGTGTTTGTACAACCACTAGAAAGGCTGAGGTACTGTAAATTAGAGAAACTGATGCTAGCCAATTTTGTTATAGATTAAATGATGAGAGGACAATTAAACCATGAGAGGAAAATTAACAGTAAATGCCAAAAATCAGTTGATAAATCAAGAGCCCAGCTACCTGCCTTTAAATTCTTTGTTTTTGAACATGTGGGGTGCCACAAGACGAGCCTCGTAAAAGTCAGTGTTCATACTCCCGGCTCAGAGGATTTCTCTAGGCTCCTTTTTCTAATTGTCTGCAGTTCTTGATATTTAGAAGCATTAATTACACAGTAGCTTTCAGCTGCCTCTTACATGGATTATTTTTTTGACTCAGACAAACCCTTTAAATGGGCTGATTTTGGTGTCAATATCTCCCTGATGCCTTACCTCAGATCCAATACATAGAATATGCCCTAAAGCACAGGGTGTGAGTGTCCTTATCCCAATATCCCAGTATGCTACTTTGCTAAGGGGAGACAAGACCATAAAGTCATTTCAAGAAGCATAAGATGGTACTTCGCCTTTTGATAAAGTTTATTGATTTTATGTCAATTTATGAAAGAAATACTATTTGAAGAGATAAAAATTACCTTATATATTCTCTACATTTACTAAAACATGATACAGTGATTCGTATAAATAAAATAATAGAAAAAATTATTAAAATAGTAAATTTGTGACACTGGGTTATACATGAATGTGATTAATTGAATTTAAATTATCATCTAAAAATGGACATTAATTTATACTAATATCCTTCTAAATGTCTATGAGTTATACATAATACCTGGATTAATCTGCTGATGATTTATCACACTGAAATGTTTCCTCACAGTATAGGAAAGAAATTAATCATCATCAAATTAACATTTCAGTAGACCATTAGACCAATGAATAGATCATTAGATCAATAAGCAGTCCTCACCAAATAGGTATGTAAACATGTATTAAGATCTATCTAACCATATATCTAGCCTGGTAAAAATCTTTTGATAAATTGAAAGCTGTAGCTTGTCCTCAAAGAATTTCTTTAAAAATAAGGTGCTCAGGAATTGGTAGATCAAAGATGTACACAATGCTTGTAAAGTTGGGAAAGACATTAGAAAAGTGTGGTCCATCTCTCATCTTTACACATATGATGCATGATATTCAGAGGGAATGGAATTACTGACCTAAAATCATGAAATTTCTTTGTGATGAGGAATGACATGTTCCCTGAGATCTGATTCATTGCACTTATACACCCAATTCTAGGTAAAGAAAAGTTAAATTTTACATGTGAAATAAATATGGCTAGGCAAAAGAATGTCCTAACCATCACCTGTTCTTCCATGTTAAATATATAAAAATCCCTGCTTTTGATAGGTTAAGTATGTAATAGGATCCTAGTATGCACGATTTGATAGAAATTTGAAAGAAAGTGTGATTTTGTTAGTGAATTGAATTATTGTAAGCTATTAAATATTCTATAAAATAATTATAACCAGTGACATTCTACATGGATCATATTTTTATTTAGAACAAGTTTGTTTATAGTGTAGGTTAAAACTATTTGTGACTCGTTGGCCTAATATTTGTGATTGTGATATTTGTTGCATATAGCATTGTAGACATTTCAGAAATATCAACAAAAGTGTTTATGTCAGTTCATTTACTATCCTGTGTACCTGTCACCAAAGAATGCTCACCAACTACCTGACTCAAATGTTAGTAAGGTTTTAATTACACAAGTGGAAATGAAAATCTTACCTTGCCCCAAGAATAAAAATGAACTGGATATTTGAAGGCTAAGATATTTTATTGGCTACTGGTGCAGAATATTTCTCTATGTGGTAGAAATCAGAACAGAGATTGCCACTACAGGTAGAGGATCAGAGGTTAACTGGGAATGAGTATGGAGGACTGTGTTTATGGTTTGCTGTTAATGGAATCAAAAGATAGAAACTAATTCTAGAGTTCAATCCCATTTCTGCAATAATAATACTAATAGGGATCATGCTGGAAAGATACCCCAAAATTACATCATGGTTCTCTCTATCATGGAATTTAGGGTGATTAAAATTTGTATCAAGTTTGTATTAATTATTGTTTAATGTTTCTATTATGATAGTGTGTTATTTGGCACTGTCATAGAGGGGAAAAAGAAGGAAGTTGGATAAATTTCAAGATAGTCAAACTTTCCCTTTTTTTTTTTTTTGTGATATTGAGCAGTTACTTTAAAATATCCACAGGCTTTGACAGAGTATAAAACATGATTAGATTTTCACCAGCAGCTCATGTGGCTGAGAATAACACAAGAGGCATAATTGACCTTCAGACTAGAACTGAATGCCAGAAGAAATGTTCATCAAAGAAGAAATTCTATAAAGAGAAATTTCCTGGACCAGTAGCCAAAGAAAATTTTAGTTATCAAAATACTCTAGTCTGTTCTTATGTGAAGGGCAGAACTAAATCATATCTTGAAATAAAGCTGTGGCCTTTATTTTCTCTTGTGTAATTATATCTTTATTAGAATTCTCATTGCTTTTAAATTAAATATTAAATAGGTGTGAAACACAGCTCTTAGATTTTCATACTATTCTCCTCTGCCCTCAACATATATAAAAAGGAGCATATGTATATCCTTCTCTCCCTCTCTTTAGTGAAGATGGCAAGATAAAGAAAGAGAGAGGACAGCTTATGGGAAACATAGATTTTTATTATGCCTACTTATAGCCTCTATTAGACATGATTTTGTGTGTGTATGAGCATTCACAACATTAAGATGTTGCCCATGTAAATCTCACACATTGCCATCGCGGGCAGTAGACATGAGCTAGCGGCAGCCGAAAGATAAGTAGAACCACGTGGTGCCTGTGATTGATCTAAAGAGTGAGAGGGGATATTAAGAATGGCTGACTTTCCAGTACCAAGTAAGCTTATAGGTCCAGGGGAAGAAGCTGAACAAAAAGTTACCTGATTGTATTAGTTATGGTTGGCTACACTGGTCAAGTTACTTTCTACAAGAACTGTCCTATAACAAAGAGGAAGGAATGAAACAATAAAAACAGAGTGAAAGAGTCCAGAAATTCAGAGTCCTTCTTGCAAATTTGGAAGAAGTAACTGCTTCTCTTATGAAGTCAGGGAAAAAAAAAATCGAACTGAGAAGACCTTTGAGCAATAAAGGCCAATTAGACTCACTCTTGCAGCAAGAATCAAGTCAGGACACAGCTGTCACATTCATTCTCAAAAGCTCTGATTCGATTTAGGTGTCTTAGATCAAAGACTCAGTTCTCTCTACGGGACATAAGGACTCAGAAAAAGTAGAGTGAAAACACGTTTTTCCAAAGAAACCAAATATATTTAAGATACTAGCTATTAGGAGAGGAGAGTAAGCAGAGTCAAAAAAGCAAAGATTTGTCACAAATTTAAGAAATACATATCAAAAATAAACACGGGTGAAGCTACTGGCACATGTTGCTGACAGTACTGAATTGATGAAAAGACTGTTTTGAAGAGATTTGTACCATCAATGAAATCGTGGCTTAGACCAGAAAATATTGGTGGCTGATCAAGATCAGAATAGACCAGAAATACTAGAAATATGACTTTTCAAGATCCTCAGTCTTCTAAGGGCAGGAAGCAGGCTGAAAAAGCTATAGATTTCACTGCTTCTTTTATCTGAGGCTTCGTAGGAAAACAGAGAGGAGAGATTACCCAGAGGACTGAACCAAGAGGCCCAGAGAACAATGGAGTGAAGATCCCTCACCCTAACTGTCCAGGTAGATTTCAAAGTTGATACACAAACCCGCAATTTCTTCTTCTGAACGAGGATGTTTGCTGAAATTTCCATTTCCCTGGATACACTGTATAATGTGTCTCTAGTTTATAGATGCCTGGATCAAAAAAAAAATACATAGGGCTTTTTGATAAAGGTACTAATACAAAAAGTATCCTGACATAGCCATCAACAAGTAATACAATAAATCTTAGACATTAAGCTTGATGTGAGGAGCAGATGGCAATTCAGTGATACCTCTCTCAGGGAGGGATAGTACCTTTTGTGTGCATAGTGAAAGCAAAACCACATGTTTGGTGATCAGAGGTTATTTTGCTCCTATAGTAGTCCCAAAGCTGGGAATAAGTGGTATTTATACTTCCAGGCACACTTGTAGTTGAATGAAACCAACTGACACGTTCTGTTCAATGAGATGTGTGCAGAAAAATGTCGGATGTCAATTTCAGAAAACATCATTTAATTACTCGATCAAGACTTTTCAGATCTCCATTTCCTTCTGGCACACTTACAAGCACTTGACATAGTTTTATCAGTTTGAGCTTATAAGTAACTAAATTAAGCAGAGCACACTTCATACCAATTCCTGGTTGCCCCATTATGTTTGAGAACTAAGATTTGTAGGTTTGAATCATTGAGGTGTGTTTTTTTTAATGCACCATCACTATTTCTAGCGATAGGTTTATAATGGCATTACTGCCCCCTTTGCAGACAAAGAGACAAAGGTTTGAGAAGGTGTGTGATTTGCCTAAGATCATTCAGTCATCTAGCTACTATACACAGAATTGCTATTTGAACTCTTGTCTGCTTCTAAATGCACTTTATTTTTTGCTTTTACCTCACTGCACTTTGAAACATATCTAATCATCCTAAGTACCTTAAATGCAATAATCTGGTTACCATACGTCTGTTACTTAATCTGAAGGCTCCTCTGTTCCGGTCACGTTATGAAAACTGCCATCAGCCACAAATGTTTCATCAATGGGCAGACTATTAATTCAAGTGAGGGAGTCTTACTTTCTTACTCTTACCCTATTGTTGACCAGAGGTACACTTTGGGGACAATCTGGGTCCTCCTTACAATTTCTATTTTTAAAAAATTAATGGTTAAAAATAAGTTATTTTCAGAGCCAAAAGCAATAAAGAACTATTTGCAGCCAAACTTTCTTCCTATTGAGAAAACCTGACTTCAATGAAGTAGATGGAGGACTTTGTGAAGAGAATCCCTGATGTGAGAAATGAAAAGAAAACTCAGTGGCACTCAAGTCCTTATTCCAGTTCTTTTTGAGACCCCAAGTACAGCCTTTCTCATGATTTGAAATTATCTTTGTTTTTTGTAAATTTGTGAGTTTGCGTTTCCCTAAAGTAGTTCCAGTTTTGATCGTGCCACTAATACCAAAGAGTTACAAAACTGTATCCATAAAAGCCCATGGCATTACATTTTCAACCATTTCTATGCTCTCTATGTATTTTTTATTTAGCTACTAAGTGTTTATCACTTAATCAGTAAATTTTGAATTAAATTTGAATTTAAAATAGAATACTGTGTAGCCACTCAGAATCTACTAAAATGTTTTAAGCTTCAGTTGACCTTTAAATATTTACATGACAAAGAAAAAAGAGATTGGACAAATTAACTAAATCATGAATCGGTTCCTATTATGGTCAGATCCAAAGAAAAGATACTTAGAATTTTTTACTAGAATATTTTATTTAAAGTGCACCATCAAATAGGGCTCAAAATCTCATTTTTGGACTGTTTTTATTGAAACATAAATCATTTAATTTTACATTTATAAGATTTTCATTGCCAATAGAGTGGAACAGATTAAATGAGAAAAAGAATACTAACTGTATTTATGATTGTATTACAAGTTGAGGACTTATTTTTTTTTTCTTAACAGGTAGGGAAGTAAAGCATCACAAATTCCATGTAGGTTTCAGGTAAGACTGTTTGAATAAAAGGATAACTTGTTCCCAGCTGACTAGAAGTTTATTGTTTGAAAAAAAATATTAAATAATCTTAATTTGGCAAATTTAAATTCAGTTGATTTCTTTCCTCTCTCACTCTCCTGTTTGGTGAAATTAAACCATCCAAGAGCTACTTTGAACCAAATGAAGAATCTTTATTTAGTTTTCCAGAAGGAAAACAATATTAAGCTTCAGATATAATTGTACCTGAGCTGTCCTCCAACTAAGGTTTAGATATTTTCATTTTGAAAGGATGATCGCAAATTTGGAGTGTGTGTGTGTATGTGTGTGTGTGTGGTGAGGGAATAAGTCTATATTATGAAATAAAACATTTCATTCCTTTTAGTTTGAAAGTTTAAACTCAGAAAACAGGTTACTTTGGTCGAGCCAAAATGTAGCTTGTATTTGAATAGTAGCATCTCTCTGGAGATATATTTATCCATTACTTAATCTTACCTTAGTTTTTATTATTATCTTTCAATTATAAGACTTAGAATATATATGTAATTGCCCTTATCATATATATATATAAGTATATACATATATATAATCACCCTTATCCTTCACTGACTCTGTTGATTTTGAAATGTCACATTTTTGATTGAATAATTACCACCATACAATATAAAAAGCAAAAACATTACATGAAACACGCTTAATAATAAGAGATTACTCTAAGAAAGCGTATTGTAGAGGGTATATTCTAAAAACAAACTGTAAAGAACATATTTAAGGAATATATGTTGAAATGGTCAAGTGATAAGATACACTAACAGTGGATAAAGCATGCTAGTACAGAGCATTAATGATTTCAGACTTTGCATATCCCAGAAACCTACATTGGATTTCTTTGAGGTCTGCAGGATGGAGAAATTATGTAAAGGCAGTCAAACACATGCCAGGTCTCAAGGAAGATAAATATGAAAATGTGATTAGAGGATGTAAATTACACAAAGAATCTGAAAAGTCAGACCAGTTGTACTTTTCTAGCAGATACTCACTGACTAGAGCGTCGTGTTCGCACTTCTCTTCAAGGGACATGTTATTAGCTATAATGGGCACAGTGTGAGCTTCAACAAATCATTAACTACTTGTGGAACACGTTCTTTTCCCCATCTATAAGTCCTTTTATTAAACCATGTCTGTAATGAATCAAGGAGCTAATTATTAGCAGCTGTGTTGCAGCTGTGACACTTGGTTTTAGGAGAACAAAGAAAGCAAGGACTTCTCAAGGATCCAGAAATATAACTTTTTATCAGTTTGGGCACTGAACAAGGAAGGACAGTCAGCTTGGGACTGCTTCTGGGAATACTCACTCTGCTGCTTACATTGTGTGGATTTACAGAATTCTTAGACCATGGTTAGTCATTTAGAACATTTCCTTCCCAATAAAATAGGGAAAATAACAATGAAAGAATTTCCCATTGTCACAGTTAATTGTGGCAGACTCCGAAACAGAGAGAGCACTTTCCGAATCGGGGTCAGGAGTTTCTGTATTGTATGTTGTTATCTTTGATAGCCCTTAAGATATTGACCCTCCAACCCAACACCCATTCATTCACTATTTGTTTAGCTAATATATAATATTTGAATATCACTGTATGTCTCTCATTTTCCTTTATCTTTTTCAATTTACTTCAGAAAATATAGTAAATATATGATTAGAGAAATACATACTTTTTTAATTTATCAAAATCCCTAGAATGTCAGCAAATGCTTCTACATTATATACATAGGTATACATTTACATATATACGTACACATAACATTTAAGCATGAAGAGATAATAGATAGATAGAGATAGATAGGGAGATAGAGAGAGAGAGACAGAATTAGCATTTCCATGGTTGGTAATACTCTATTTGTGTATTTTTATGTTTCATTTATTCATTCAATATAAATGTCTAGTATGTTCCTACATTCTGATAGGGTAGGATCTAAGGATAATTCTGTAATGTTTAATAGTAAGTTTACCATTTACAATATATAATAAAATGGCTCTTCCTTTAAGATATTCACAATTTATTGATACAATATACCAGACACACACATACACTCACAGAGATACAGTCAAATAAGTGCTAAGTAGAGATATATATCAAGTACTACAATACTAATCTATTTGAAATGAGATGTATAGAGAAAAAATGTCTATACCAGTGAACATCACATTTAATAGTATTTTTTCCCTATTTACAGACATTTTAGAACTCATGGGCAGTATAACCATTTGACTAATTAGATCAGTTGGATAACTTCCATTTCAGAACCACAGTAGCTGGGAGAGAAATGAAAATGCACGTGCCAGTGGGATACTTCCTTTTAAAACAGAAAGTTTCAAAGGATAAGCATGATTTATACCCTCTTAATCTCCCCTCCCCAAAGAAAGCAATGATTAGATCATCGAGGACCACTTGTGCATGGGGGTTAGGGGAGAGACTCCGGGCAGTCTGAGTTTGCTGACTGCACCACCACGGAGCAGCAGGGATGCTCCCAGGCTGCTCACAGGGGTAATTATCACCTCTGAGGGAGCAGTGGTTCCGGAAATGATGCTCATCATCAGATAAAAGGGGAGGGCCCCTCACAAGCCTTCTATTCCAAGCTCTAAAGTTCTTTTGTTTTCAGAAGAAGCAGTTATGAATTAAGGCCCACTGCTGTTCAAATAATTAGGATTTGTGGTGTTTAAGAATTACCTCCATTAGAGAAGTAAAATGGTATTAATAGTGTGGCTGCAAGCTGTGAAATATAGAAACATTACTTCCTAAGACAGCTGTTCAACTGCTGTTAAAATATGCAAACTTCCCCAGGGGAAAAAAAAAAAATCTAGTCAATCAGTTCCTGGCTAGCAAACAACAATGAAGGAGAGAAATAATAGCCCCATAAAAAGAAGAGTTCTTTTGAGCTTTTGAAACAATTACAGCACAAACTAAATCACCAAGGGAACAGAAAATCATTTTGGGATCAAGGAATCAAAGAGCAGGAATTAAGTGATCAAGACACAAAGGTGAATTAACAGAATGATAAGGAAAATAGCAATTCACAAGGGAAGTTCACATGAGAAGGAAAAACCTGATTTACTAGAGAAACAGCAAGTTTTAACATGATTCTTATAGGGATAAATATGTGGATAAGTGAAAATAAATTTTGTTTATTCAACCATCAAATACATTAATTGGGCTTCCCATATAAAGCACTGAGCTTCATAAATAATGTGAAGATATTGGAATCCCTTAAATTGAGACTCATACTTTGGTCATTTACCTGTGATGATACCAAATTGAGGCAGTATTGGGGGAAAAATACTGAAGAATCTAACTACCTACTTTTACCTTTCAAGACACTCAAAAAAATCAATACATTAATTTCTGAGGAAGACTTTCAATGACTACTCTGTTTTGCCAATGGAAGCAGACTATCAGGTGTATTATTAGATTAAAAGATAATTTTCAATCTGTTAAATTTCAAATCACATATAAAAATGACCATGAAATAATCTGCTTTCTCTTGCAAAGGACTTCAGAGAAAGATACAGTAGAACTTTAACTTTCGTATTGGGAGTGACCTACAAATTCAAATTTATATAAATCCCGTGGAATAAAATTCCTGAAAATGGACTTTAAAAAAATATATGTGGACAGTAGAAAGAGGAAAAAGATCTAATGAGAGGCTGGTCTAGAGGGAGACTGGGGAGGGGGATTGTAATAGGAAAGAAAACGGGAGCCTAAACACCTCAGCAAAGGCTAGAAAAATAAGGAAAAGAACACAATAAAACCTCAACAAATTGAGCAAAGGATGTGTAAGAACAGTCTACACAGGTCACGTGTGCTCTGGAGAGAACATGGAGGGCTGGTAGGTAGCGATGTATATTTTAAAGAGAGTCCAGGACCTGGTTGGCTTTTCAGATGATGCACTTGGTGGAGCAATACCAAGTATAGAAGCCATAATTTTACACCAAATAAGGGCATAAAAGGTGAACTTAATGTCTGAGGACATGGATGGGCTGGCATCCTGACAATGCCAAATTGGATCTGTATCCTTAGGCAGTTTTAAGGTTCAGTTTCTGGCTCTGAACATGAGAATTCTGCAGCAGGTATCTGAGAAATCGGTATGCTTGCAGGTGCACACTTTCATTTCCATTACCGTCTGAAAGTGACTTCTGGCACACAAGGGAATAAAGCCTTATCCCAAAACCTGTCTAATTTGTTAACATTTCTGACTTGATGTATCTATAAATGTAGTTAGTACGTAACTGGGTAAAATAAACCAGACTGCACAAGTAAAAAATACTTTTAGAAAGAGTAACCGTTAGAGAATGTGAATAAAAATAACATCTAAGATTGGATATCTGCAATGTTATTTGTAAAGAAAGGAATGTTTAGAAGCAAACATACTTCCCAAGTATCTAAAAAAAAAGTAGAGTACATTCTCAGCAAGATTTCACTGGAAGGTGACACAACAAATTAACGCTAAACTACATTTTGGTATTTAAATATTCCTAAAGTACTATTTGTTTATGTATTATACATAGCATTCAGGGAAAAAAAAAAAAAGCCAGACATTAGCATTTGCCATTATTGATTTTGTTTGTTGCAGTTCTGAGTCACGTTGAATTTAACAGATTTTCTTATTTTAGTTCTTAGAAAGATATACTCTTTTTAGATTTTGGCTACTTATACTCTCATTTCCATAGTTTTTGTAATGTTACTCAAACACAATCTATTTCTATACCCTGATTTCTTTCATTTCATTCAATTATTTGTATTATTTACTATTTTGATCTTTTTAGAAATCTTAGTATCTCTGGGACAGAGGTGTCTTGGTTTACAGATACTAATAGTCTGGTCAAGAAAGATATCTCTGATTGGAAAAATTAAATCAACATCCTTGTATATATTTCAAACTTTTATATATTTGATTTTGAGATTTTACTGTCAGAGCCTTATCTGGACAAAAATTATAAATGTAAATTATTTGTGGACCCACAGATCTGAAGATTGGACTCTAAATATAGTAACCTATCTAGAATGTTCATTTCTCAGATATCTGGTACTAAGTTTTGAGTCTTTTTTTATTTAAATGTGCATATTCAACATTTGTGCAGAGCTTCAATCTGACTGGTACTTACCACTTGGCTTGTACTGGGTACTACAGTCAATGTCTTTGCTAATTGAGCCAGAGTCTAATCTGATTGGCTGGGGCTTCTATCCTTTAAATTGCTGAAGATCATGAAGATTTTCCACTTAAAGATGTTAGATTGTAAATAAGATTTCTAAGGGCATGATTCATAATTTTTTCTTATATTTTTATATAACATGTATTATATCCTCTATAAATATTTACTTATAATATTTTACTGTTTTTTGAATGAGTGAATGTGTTTATTAAAATTATTTGCATGTTAAGTGTCTTAATGGTAGAAAATGATTCTGAGGCACTCTTATTTTATATTTTAGATCCATGTGCAGAAGCATAAACTTAATTGAAAATGTTAGATGTAGTCTCAATTTATATTCTCTGCACCTTTTGGTCTATGTATCAGGATATAGCAATCACAGGTTTGTTTTTGCTTTTGTTTTTCTGATGTTAAGTAGTTGGTCAAAGAGATTAGATATGCCCACTCCTTCTCTATTCTTAACATCAAACACAGTGTATCATCGTATACGAGACACGTTTTCTTCTCAGCCATGGCTTTCTGTCTGCGTTAGGAGGAAGTATTCCCTGCTTCTGGCCTTACGGCCTCTTGGAAGATTACTAAATTCCAGAAAACTACAAAAATCAGTTGTAGGTAGGAAAATAATTTTTCTCAAATGCACACATTGATCAATTCACTTGAGAATGCCCATGTTGGTTCAAATATGTGTTACTGAATAATTCTATATACATTTTTGGTAGATGTTACCCTATCTATTTCTGAATGAAATCTCTCAAGGTCAAGGAGAGTCGTTCAAGAACTTGCAGAAGGCAAAGAGAAACAAAGGAGTGGTAGTACAATAAACAGATTTCTTCCCATAACATTATTTTTCAAAGGCCCCTGTTTATACAGAATCAACATTTCATCTACACTAACTGTATGTAAAAGCACAGTGTGTTTTTAATTAGAAGCATTGAACACAAATATATACTTTTCTTAAAAATGAAAATCCAACATGGAAACTCTGATGATATTTAGGACTTTTCAAGCCCTTTGTTGTTCTTTGTATTTCACTTTAAGAAATATTTATAATTATATAGAGTATTTTCCTTTGAAATCTTATAATCTAACTGCTTTTCCTTCTTACTATTGCTTTTATTCACAGTCTTGCACACAACAGCAAAATTACTTTCATCTAAATGTTTAATGGAAATTCAAAATCAAAACTTCAGTTTTCAATCTATTTAAAGACTTCTGATTTTCTATTACTATTTAAAAGGTCAATTTAACTTTAAACTTGCATTTAATAATATACCTATAGTGCTGATATCTGACATTATAAAATTGCAGAAAAAATAATACTTAAGTAAGTGGAAAGGTCAATAAAATATTAATAAAACAAACTAAAACTTCAAAGTTCAAAAAGTAACTCAATTAGAAAATGATACACTTTATGAAAAATTCTTCAAATCTGTTAACTGAAATACCAGATTGATCTAGTTACTTGCTTTAACTGCTTACTGAATCCCTCTATAAAAAATATGGGAAAGAACGTTTTAATTTAAAATGTATCCCTAAAATTTTAAACTCCTCAAATAATGGAATATTTTTATAACCTCTGTTTCACCATTCAAACAGAAAATTTCAGAATCTTTATGTAAAATAAAAATAAAATATTAGTGACTTATTAAACATTAACTATATTACTTGGTTACAAATTAGTATTTCCATTAATTTATCTTCCCTAATTTGTCTAAGTTTTGCAGTTAATATTGTAATGCATGTCACAAAGACTTTGTAACTTGTTCACTTTCTACTCTACACATCCTTAAATTTGTGAACATTTTCTATACTTTTTTGCTGTGTACAAACTAGTCAGTTATTTCAAAGCTCATATTTTTCCTACTACAAAGACATCCAACTGCATTCAGCAAACAGAATCATCATTGTTTTTTAACCTCTACTTCTGGAGCCGGAAGCTCCTTTGTTCAAGTGACCACAGGTTCCAGTATCACCAAATATTTTAAATGTCACTCTAAAATGGTAATTGTTTTTTCCAGCCTATGATTACAACTTCTTCTCTGGTCACCAACTAGCCACTTTGCCAATGTCTCATATTTTAGATCACACATTTAGTTATTTTACTGAGGAATAACTTCTGCAAAGACTCTGTGAGAGGGAAGGAATATGCTACAATGGAGAAAAAGAAATCAAGTGTGGCTATGAGGCAAAAAGAGGGTGTCAAAATGGATATTGTGTTAAGGGTTTTCATCTTTGTCTTAAGAGTAAAATAAAGCTATTGAAGGACTACAATAGTGAAAAAAAAAGAATACGACACTTAGGAATAAATTTAAACAAAGAGACAAAAGACTTGTACACTGAAAATAACAAAACTTTGCTGAAAGAAATTAAAGAAGACACAAGTAAATGGAAAGACATCCATATTCATGAATTGGAAGACAATGTTGGTAAGATGGCAATACTATCCAAAGTGATTGACAAATTCAATACAATCCCTATCACAAACCCAACAACATTTTTTCTGCAGAAATAGAAAAATCCATTCTAAAATTTACATGGAAGCTAAGGGAGGCTGAATAGCCAAAACAATGTTGAAAAAGAAGAACAAAGTTGGATGTCTCATTCTTCCCAATTTCAAAATTTAATACAAAAGTATAATGATCTAGTGTTGTACTGGCATTAAGCCAGACACATAGGCCAACAGAGTAGAACAGAGAGCCCAGAAATAAACCACTGCAATTGGCCAAATGATTTTCAGCAAGGTGTGAAGGCCATTCAAAGGACAAGGGGTAGTCTGTTCAACAAATGGTGCTGGGAAAACTGGATAGCCACATGCAAAAAATTTAGTTTTTTAAATGGTAAATTTTATGTTATATATATTTAACCATAATTTAAAAAAATAGGAACAACCTATCTTATCTTCCTTACTTCTAAGTAATTATTCATAACTCAAATTTTTCAGAAAGAATGCTCTGAAAAACCCTTAAGTTAATTTTTTAAATCACTTTTTAAAAGTATAATTGATTTGCAAAAAGCTCTACTTATTTAATATATACAACATGGTGAGTTTGTATATAAAGTATACTTCTATAAAACCATCATCACAGTCTATGTAATAAACATATTCATCACCTCCAAAAGTTTCCTCCTGCCCTCATTACTTGTCATTATTATTATTGTGTGTGTGTGTGTGTGTGTGTGTGTGAGAGAGAGAGAGAGAGAAAGAGAGCGAGAGGGAGAAAGGCATTTAATATAAGATCCAATTTCTTAGCAAGTTTTTAAGTACATAATGTGGTGTTATTAACTATAAACACTATGCTGTACATTTGTAGATTTCAAGGACCTATTTATCTTGCATGACTGAAGTTTTGTACCTTTTGATTAGTACCTTCTTGTTTCTCCATCCCCCACCCTTGGCAAAC
Source organism: Camelus ferus (assembly GCF_009834535.1). Taxonomy (NCBI): domain Eukaryota; kingdom Metazoa; phylum Chordata; class Mammalia; order Artiodactyla; family Camelidae; genus Camelus; species Camelus ferus. Next base: position 24,652,432 of record NC_045697.1, read on the forward strand.
ACCATTTCACTCACTGCTTCTATGAGTTTGACCATTTCCATTTCTCTCACCACACTCAGAATTTATGTCAAAATATATGTACAATTGAGTTATTTTCATTTATTTTGTAGTCATGGTTTTTATTAGTGATTTTATAAGTTCCACCTTTCCAAAATGATTCTTAAAATACTCAGGCAAAAAAGATGCATGTGCATATGTATATGTGCACCCCCCATGAGTAAGCATGCATATACACACAGTAATGTTTAAGAAATTCAAGTCAGAAAGAGTGGTTTTGATTGACTGATTAATTCATTTTTATATATAGCTACTGTATATTTTTGATAAATCATAGCATATCCCTTTTATAGAATCCTCAATTATTTAATGCAAATCTGGAAAAAAATGTTTTTCAGCATCTGAAGTCAAACGCATGCTTTTCATAACAAAGGAGGAGTGAACTTGCCCTCAGACCAAATGGCATTGAAATATAACATATTTTAAGAATCAAGGTCACTGCTATCACTTGCTGGTTATTTAGTTTCTCCATTCAGCCCTATAAAATGTCAGTTTATGAAATGGAGTTGCTAAAAGTGGACAATGAGAATCTAACAACCAGAAAGCAAGGTTTAGGGCTGTTGAGTGTAGTTCATTAGGGAGAGCAACTCTGAATATTTTCAAAGGCAATTATTTATATTTAGGAGAAGATTAAATTTTATTCATCCATCATGATGACACAGCAGAAAATTTGTATTTAATTTTAGAAACATTATTTAAGAAATTGCATATTTTAAAAAGACTATGATTTAAAAATTTAAGCTTCCCTACTTACAAAATTGTACTTATCCCAGAAATAGTCATGCATATATGATGCCAGGTATGCCATATGTTTTTCTATTTCACTCTGCATGTTTTAGTTTAATCCTTTGCGTGCAAATTCAAAGTTAAACATATAAACAAGTGAAAAAAATTAACTTCAGTTAGGCAAGAAAAATCTATGAAACTTTTTAACAGAATTATGTTGGGGTATAATAAACAGTTGAAGGTCATCTGTAAATAAGACCTAACTCCTCATCTGATTCTTGCACATCTTTGATATAAGCACATTACACAAAAATCAATTAAACAAACAAGAAAAAATATTGTTGAAGTTAGACATTAGATTTCTATTGATGCTCTAACAAATTAACACAAACTTAATAGTTTAAAGCAACACAAATCAATTATCATCTTACAGTTCTATGAGTTGGAAGTCTGACCTCTGGGTTACAATAATTGTGTCAGTAGGACTGAATTCCTTCCTGGAGGCTCTGTGAGATGCTTTTCACTACCTTTTCCAGGTTCTATAGGCTGCCACATTCCTTGGCTAGTGGCCTCCTTCCTCCGTCATCGAAACCAGCTGTGTTGAATAGCTCTGTGCATTTATTCAGGTAAGGTCTTGTCTTCCGGAGTCATCTGATAAGGTTGGGCCCAGCTGGATAATCCAGGATAATTTCCGCATCTCAAGGTCCTTACTCTGAGCACACTTGCAAAGTGCCTTTTGCCATGTAAGGAAAAACATTCCCAGGTTCCACAAATTAAAATGTGGGCATCTTAGGGATCTATTATTTTGCCTACCTCAACTTCTTTTCTAAATTCTATTTTTATGAGAGAAAAAAAAAGATGGATAGTTTGAGAATGGTAACTTTATTCTGGTTATGTATATTATATATAATACAATGCTAGTAGTCTCCCCTTCCATTTTCTAATTCAGTTACTTTGAAGTAAGGAATGGCAAGTGGAGAGTATATACTCCCACACGTGTTACTATGCTGAAACAAAATATAAAAGGGGCATAAAACCACCTCATGCAAAAGAGGATTCTATGATACAGCTATATCAGTGCTTGGTATTCTGTTTTCTTGTTTTTTACTCTGCTTTATACTACTTTACACTTTAGTCTGCATTCTGTAGTACATTCCCTCCCCCAATTTGTCTATATATGATGAAACAATCACTGGGATATTATATTGATATGAATCAATCATATCGTAAAACATCTCTGATAGAAATTGAATTTGTTCTAGATATTATCAAAAATACCACAAATAGCAATAAATATTGCTGTATACATGCCGGTAGGTACTGATGGCATGATCTCTAAAAGTAACATTTCTAAAGCAAAGTCCATGTATATTGTGGTTAATATAATTATGCTAAGTAAGGTAGTTGAATACCTGTCCTAGCCCCATCCCGCTTCTCTTCTTTTTTCCTCAAAGGCTTGAAGGCTCAAGAGCTACATTGCCTAGGCTCGTCTGCACCTCGGATTCCTGATGAAAATATTTCATGTGTTTCAATTTTATTATTGATTTGGCCTTCCTATATTTGACAGATGTCTTTTGCAATATTTTCTATTTCTTTAAAAGTGGTAAATTATTCCTTTAAAGTCTTTTCTATATAATGAAAATAATTAAAATTATCAATTTTCATTTAAAATTTCAGCTGTGTCCAGAGAACATAAATTTTATTTTTATCAGACTATTGTCAAAAAACAAAATCTGACTTAAACTATAATAAAACTATTCCAAGAAAGAAAGGATTTTTGTGAGGTTTTTTTTTTGTAACACACTCCTCTATATTTTGTATCTATTTCTTATTTTTATTAAACGTACTTAGAAATTTATATATGTGAACATATTCCCAAAGATTCAAACCAAAAAATCACATCTGATTATTTCTTTATTGCTTATTTACTTATTAAGCAATAACTTTATCAAGTCAACATATTGTCACCATATCTACCTCTCAACCAGTAATCATATACACACTCTACCCTACTGCTTATATTGTTTATTGTTTTCTCTCCCTGAATGGAACAAAAGGTCCATTGGAGCAGAGAGTTTTGTCCTGTTTTGATTACAGATGTGGCTTAAACATATAGATGAGTGCCTGGCACTTGGCTGTGGCTCAGTACCATTTGCTGAATGCGTGGACTGATGGAGCGCCTACTGTATGTCAGGCACTGTTGTAGGTTCTTGAGCTGCATCTGTGAAGAAAACAAAGATTCTTGTGGGACTTACAGTTTGTGGGGTGAAGAAAACCATACAGTCAATGAGCAATAGTCATAAAATTAATGAAGTTATATAGAATAGTAAAAGATGATAACTACTAGGGAAAAGAAAGAGCATGAGAAGGACAAAAGAAAGCTGGAGTAATTGGCTAGGAAAAGGGGTTGCAGAAATAGTAGTTTTTTGTTGTTTGTTTGTTTGCTTTTATAGTGGTCATGGCAGGATGTATTAAGAAGGAAATGATTAAGCAAAGTCTTAGAGGTAAATGAGTGTACCATGAGGATAGAAGAGGAAGAAAAATTTCACACTGAACATACAGACACTTTGGGGAAAGGAGAATTCCCTGAACAGCGAAGGGTAAAACAGGGATGGACAGGTGATGAAGAGACCAGAGTGGGGAGGAGAGGGTACAACTGATGTGGGCCCAGAGACCAGAGAATGAACCTTGTTTTATTTTGAGTGAAATGGAAAGATTTGGGGAATTTTGAGCGGAAAAGTGTTACGTGGTTTACATTTGAAAGAGATCCTTCTGATTGGTGTGTTGAAAGTAAACAGTATGATGGTGAATTTAAAAGCCAAGAGTGCTTAACATTTTAATAAGACCAATCAGCTGGGACATTCAGGCATCACTGAGCAGTAACAATATGTCACTTAGTATCGAGCCTTTGAGAGTATAAATTTTATAGACTGCCTACATAAACTGTTTCTTATGTATCAGGAAAGCAGAATTAAACCGTCTTTATAAAATAAGAAGTACATATTTTAAAGTAAATACCAGCATACGTACATACTTTCATTTGTGGTTTATTTAATCTGTAATAAATGTGGCCCTTTTTCTTTTCTGTGTCTGGGTGGTACATGTCCAGTGTCTTTCGCATCTAGTATTCAGGCAAATTGTATAATATGCCCTTTTCTCAGATCCTCTAGAAAGCTGCTCAGAATCTACCCAGAATATATCCTGTACACCTAACAGAAGTCATTAGAAGCTCATGGTCAGTGAGGAATAATTGTTCAATTTTTAAATGGGGTGCCCCTAAATTGAGCACAATGCTTTCTCACAAGAGCCGAGGAAAATAAGACAATTTCCTCTCGTGAATAGAAATGAATATAGATTCAATTTGTTTATTAAATATCCACAATATGAAAGTATCAATTTAGTACACATAACCTGAACAAAAAACGGTCCATCAAACATATTGTTTTTATAGAACACATTTTATAAAGATATGTTGATGGTTTTGACTCACATTTTTGATGCCTGAAATGCCTTTTCAATAAAGGTTGTTCAAATATATTCATGATACCCTGCAATAATTGTAATAGCATTTAGCAATTTTACTGGTCTCTCACCACCCCCACCTCAGGGAAGGGGTAGCAGGCTGCAGTCCAGTGACGTATATAAAGACAAATCTAGGATGAGTTGTCTCCTTGACCCTTTCCAATGAAGTACAGTAATAATAATTACTTTGATCTTAATATTAATGTTCTTTTCAGCCTACATAACTCACAGAAATGCAGTGTAAAAATTTCTAAAACACTATGGGCAAATCTCTTTTCTCGGCCCCTATAAACTGCAAAAGCTGACCCATTAAATATTATTGCCAAAGTCACCTCTTCATACAAAATATGAATGAAATAAAAGACAAAAGTGTTTTCATAGCATCAGTGTATCTTTGGTATTTCTCTAAGTTTATTGATGGCATCACAAATGAAACAGTGTTAAAGAATAAGACATTCGAGTCTCTCATATTTTTGAATGAGAAAAAAATGCAGGTCTCAGAGATCACAGAGAACCAAAATGGTCTAAACGCACACAAATCATTGCACAGACCATGTTTGTGATCCCTGTTCTCATGCATGACCTGTGCCCATAAATTTCCAATCCCTTACTGGTATGGGCAACTCAATATTTGACAAGTGAGTCTCTTCTATGACAGTTAATCTCCTTACTCATTTATTTTTTCCCAGAATTTGAACATATTATTGAAGTTTTAAGTGCTAAGTTCTTAAAATGATTTCTTTTATTTCAACATATTTCTAAAAGGATTTTGGCAAGCATGCTAGCTTTAGTTGATGTCTAAAACGTAGCATAATGGTCTTGCTGACTTGGAAAATATTTCCTTAGGTACACTTTAGAAAATCATTTCACTGTTAATCTAATTGGCAAAAGAGTATGGTAATATTTTGCATTTATAATGAGATATGGTAACTGTAAACAATTTTAAGAATAAATACCTTCCAATTTTAAGGATAAATACTGTTGTAGTGGTCCAATGTTTGGCACACCCACTCCAGTGCCTTGAATAGTATGTCTAATAAGCAGATTTATCTGGAAGCACCAATATTCTCTCTGTGCATCTGCCTTTATACAGAACACACACACACATGCAGTAACAAAGTATTTTGTTTTTAAAAATTTCAGTTGAACCAGGAAAGAAAGAAAGTAGATAACTCATTTTTCCCAAATTATGTGTATATCTAGATGTAAAACAAGGATAAGTATTTACTTTCATTTATGTATGAAAATAGTCATATAAAAATGATTTTCAGTAGTTATGAATTCCTTGCCTGTAAATCACATACATGAAATCCTGTCATTGAATAAGGAGGGTTGAACAGATAGATTAGATAAGACAGAGAATTTCAACCCCTGCGCTGTGACAACAAACAAGATCCTTCTCTTGGTTATTGGACATCAGTGATACATGAGATTTATGCCACAATTTAACTGATTTAAGTTTAATATCACTTACACATCTTTTAAAAATTAGTGACAGCTTGCTGAGCATTCCTCCTTGGTGCTGATGCAATAGTTCTACAGATAATTGGAAAAATGATTTTAGTAGAATTAATCATATACTGCTGCATTCAGAAGGAAATACTAAGAAGTACATTTAACTCAATGATCAACAGCATGAATTGTATTAAGGTATTTAAATGTATTTAAAAGAACATGATAAGAGGAAAACAAATAGCATTTCTTAGTATTTTAAAATGTGAACTTCATATTTAAAGAGATTCTTATATCTGTATATTTCATGAAACTTCTTGTTTCCGTGTTGAAATACTGCTCTTTATTACACAGAATCCACAGGATATTGTGTTTTCCTAGGCTATACTGATTTAGGAGACTTGGGGAGGGGGTTATATACAGAGGCCATAAGTTTAGATCATTTGATTTGTTTAAAATTTAATAATTATATATTATGGTATTTAAAATAATATATAATATAATATGTATTAAAGTAATCATAATTTAATAATTATTTATATCTATTTTTGTCACAAGAACGATATTCTGGGCATAGATACTAGTACCTATGAAGACAGAACTTTTTTTTTTGGTGCAGAAAAGGATTCATTATTAAAATCTTAGTTTAAACCTCAGCAAAGTTTTTTTGTAATCACTTTATTTCTTTTCTTTTTATCCTAAATTTTTTCTTAAGAATCAGACAGAATGGTTTTCATCTATTCATCCTAAAATTTTACATTTTGTTTGCCACCCATTTTCTCTTCAGGTTTATTGTATCATCATTTGTAAAATTAATTATGTCCTTCCTATCATTAAAAATGATAAAATGATACAAATATATATGAATATTTATATGTATATGTATGCTGATATATCATACATCCCTCTACACCATAACCACACATCAAGTAACTAGGTCAGTATTTTTAGATAACTTATGATGAAAATTCCTTTCATCCAAGGCTGTTTTTTAAAAATTTTATCATAACTGATATTAAAAAAAAAGATAGGCATAACATATGGTGAGCATAGCTAATATTTTTACATAGAATACATTTAATTATTTTAAATAGATGATATGGGCACTATGTTTATAAACATTTGAGACAACTAGTGAGACATTCAACTAATTCCTTCAATGTCTGTCTGCTCATAGAAGTTGCTACATTTGTTGATTGAGATTTTGACTTTGAGAAATAGAGTAACTAACAGCTGAAGGAAAAGTATATAGTCTTGGCGCTTACTGATCATAATGATACCTCAATGACTGCTTCTGCTTTGCTCACTCTTTTAAGTCAGGGTGGGGTTCAATATTTTCTAGACCAACTAAGAAAAGTGACTGATAATTATTTGTATATAAGATGCTACCATGAAAAAAAAAGCAAATTTATTAGAGTTTACTATGCTACAAGAGCTTTATAGAATTTACTCTCTCCTCTTACTCATAACATTTGCACTGTGAGACATACATTATTAGAAATCTGGACAAAGAGAAATTTGAGATTTGCTGAAGATCTGTAACTTGTTCATGATCTCACAGGAAAAGAAAAGAAAATGGAATATAAGCTAAAAATTGACTCCTAGCTTTCGTTACTCAGTTATTATCAGTAGCAGCTTTGCTCAGTAACTTCACACATATTAAAATGAATATGGAATCAAATATTTCTAGAATTTACCTATAAAATCTCTGCCTACAGACACTTGTCAGTGACCCCATCAGTATCTCGCCCATTACCCTCTTCTATTGAATTTCACTGAAAAAAGATGAAGTAGTACATTTTATCAGAAAAAACAACGAAAAGTAATTTTGGGATATTGCTAGTTAAAATATTATCAAAATTATTCATGCTTGAATTTAAGTTTATCCTTTCTTAACTGGATATGAGATTTTCCCCATTTTCAGTTTTAAATCATTTAATTTATCTAAAAATAATGATATTTAAAACATTTTTCTATGAAAATATAACTTTACTTTCTTAATTATTTTTTACCACTTTGTGCTTGCCAAAGCCAAATTATTCACAGCTTGTAAATGTTCTAGTTTCAAAATAAGAGGTTAAATAGTATAAAATAGAACAAGAAACCATCACAGAGAAAAATAATGTTTCTCATTAACCAGAAATTATTATTTTTGATTCTGTTATAAATAATTCTATGGTAAATCAAAATAACTATATGCACTTTAAAATAAGTAGTTGTGTAAGTAATTAATAATTAAAGTATTGATATATATATGTTCATATCATTGAGGGATTGTGATGAGTTCTTTGCATGAATGAATTTATTTATTCCCTTACCAAAAATTTGTGAAGAATGTAGTAACAGCTAAGGTTTATATATGATGAACTAATATGAATAGTGATTAACAGTCCAAGAATAAATCTAGTAAGTGGCAAAGTCAATGTTCTAACACATACCTCTGGATTCCAAAGTCCAATCTTAATCTTTATCTTGAATATATATTGAGAATCTATTCCTACATCTATTAAATGAGAAACTTGAAATAGTTAATTATTTAGATATCATCCCTCTCTTATAACCTATGATTCAGTATTGAGTAAATTTGAAAGTATACATATTTTATTTATTTTATCAGTTACTTGGAATTTTACTATATACATAAAATATTTTAAAATGATTAAGACAGAGTGATTGCTTTTGCTAATCTCATAATTTTTTCATTGTTATGAACAATAGAGTAAACATAGGATGACTTTCGAAGAAAGCTGTTCATTAGTACAGATTCGACCAGCACTGTAAATAGAAGTTATATCCAGTAGAAAAAGAAATCAAAGTAAATTTAAAAATATATAATACCATACACTCTCTGAAGTTTTATCCATGAATTTTAGGGATCTGTGGCCCATGTAAAGAACCTTCAAATGATGTGTGTGCACACAGAGGACATATGTGAGAATACTCATAAACAGTGTTGTTCACAATAGTCTCTTCATTAGGATGTAAGCTAATTATTTTCATTGCTTTATCTCATTTAACTAGAAGAGAGCTCTGTATGATCAGCTGTTCAACATGTATTTTTGAATGACTAAATAATAAATAAGTAGCCCAAAATCCAAATAACTCAAATGCTTATTAACAGGTGGATATCTATCTAGATATGTTGTGATATATTCATACAATTGATGGCATATATAAGTAGAAAAGAATAAACTACAACCCTACTTAAAAAGTAGATTAAGAGTAGATAGACAAAACAGAGTAAAAAAAAAGCAAGTTTCAAAAAATGGAAAATAATATAGAAATACTTTTCAAAAATCTTAAAAACACAAAGAAATTAAAATGTAATTTGGACTGCATGCATTACATTGTTCAGTCCTCTGTCACAACCTTATTATGAGTAATTTAATATCTCAGCTTTACACATGAAGAAGTTAATACACACAGAGATTTAGACTCTAAGAACACACAATGGAATGATTATCACAACTTAGGACTAGTGGTTACTTTTGAGAGAGAGGGAAAATAGATGAGATTGAAATGGAGCACACAAAGATATGCAATAGCACTGGGGAGGATTCTAATCTTAAGGTATAGCAATATATGCATATTCATTTATTATTATGCATGGTAACTAGCATATATTATATTTATTAATGTATACATATTGAAATTATATAACAAAAAGCACTACAATTTCTTTGCCTAAATATTTCCTTGTCTCATCATATCCTTCTGCAGTTGATTTTTCATTTGTAACTGAACTTCTCAAAGGAATAGAATTTAATTTTTTTTAATTGCAATAAAGTGGAAGTCCTTGTTAATGCAGTAAGTCAAGTAAAGGAAATAAAAGGTATACAGATTAGGCAGGAAGATATAAAGCTGTCTTTGTTCACAAATGACATGACTATCCATGTTGAATATCCAGAGAAAACTGACAAAAAACCACTTGAAACTAAGTTTGAAGGATACATTAATATAAAAAACCCAATTGCTCTTGTATATTCTAAGAATGAAGAAATGGATTTGAAAATAAAAACACAATGTTATCTATATTAGCACACCAAAAATCAAATTCTTAGGTATAAATCTAACAAAATATGTACAAGATCTATTAAAAAACCCACAAAACTCTAATGAACAAAATCAAAGAAGAACCAAATAACTGGAGAGATATTTCATGTTTATGAATAGGAAGACAATATTGTTAAGATGTCAGTTCTTTCCAAATTAATATATAGATTTAATGTAATTCCACTCAAAATCCCAGCAAGTTATTTTACAGATATCCACAAACTAACTCTAAAGTTTTAGGAAGAGGCAAAAGACCCAGAAAAGTGAATACAATTGAAAGGACAAGAACAAAGTTGGAAGAGTGACACTACCTGACTTCAAGGTTTACTATAAAGCTATAGTAATCAAGACAAGGTGGTACTGGCAAAAGAATACACAAATAGATCATGGGAACATAACAGAGAACCCAAAAGGAGATCTCCATAAATATAGTCAGCTTGTCTTTGACAAAGGAGCAAAGGCAATACAATCAAGTAAAGATAGCTCTTCAACAACTGGTTCTGGAACAACTGAACAACGATATGCAAAAAAATTAATCTAGACAGACTTTACATCTTTACCAGAATTAGCTCTAAATGCATCATAGACCTGAACATAAAATGCAAAACTATAAAACTCCTAGAAGATAGCATAGAAGAAAGCCCAGAGATCTCAGGCATGGTGATACCTTTAAGATACAGTATCAAAGACACGATTCATGAAAAAATAATGAATAAGCTTGACTTTTTTAAAATTAAAAATCCTGCTCTGCAAAAGACAATATCAAGAGAATGAGAAGATAAGTCACAGACTGGGAGAAAATATTTGCAAAAGACACATATGATAAAGAACTATTATCGAAAATATACAAGAACTCTTAAAATTCAACAATAAGAGAACAACCAACCTGATTTAAAAAATGAACCAAAGCCCTTAACAGAAAACTCAGTGGAGAAGATATAGAGAAGGCAAATAAACATATGAAAATATGCTCCAATCAGGTGTGATTAAGGAAGTACAAATTCAAAACAAAACAAAAAACCACGAGATAGCACTACACACATTTTGAAATGGCCAAAATTTAGAGCACTGACAACATCAAATGTTGCTGAGGATGTTGATCAACAGTCAATTTTGTTGTAAACATAAAACTGCTCTACAAAAACAAAGTCTTAAAAATTTATAAAACTACATTGAATTAAACTATACTAGTTTTTTCAAATATACTGATTAATAACAATCACTATGTTCTAGCTCCATAGTTTTGAGTCCTATCAGAACCCTTGCCCCAATTAATAGAACATTTTTTATCCTCTTCACAAAATTGTAATGAAATGTATAAATAATTGATTTACTGCAATCCTTATCAAATTACCCAGAACATATTTCACAGAACTAGAACAAATCATAGTAACATTTATATGGAACCATCAAAGACCTAGAATTGCCAAAGCTTTACTGAAGAAAAAGAAAGAGGCTGGAGGAATAACTCTCCCAGGCTTCAGACAATACTATAGAGCTACAGTCATCAAGACAGCATGGTATTGGTACCAAAACAGACATATAGACCAATGGAACAGAATAGAGAGCCCAGAAATGAACCCACAAACTTTTGTTCAACTCATCTTCGACAAAGGAGGCAAGAATATACAATGGAATAAAGACAGTCTCTTCAGCAAATGGTGTTGGGAAAACTGGACAGCAGCATGTAAAGCAACAAAGCTAGAACACTCCCTTACACCATACACACAAATCAACTCAAGATGGATCAAAGACTTAAACATAAGACAAGATACAATAAACCTCCTAGAAGAAAATATAGGCAAAACATTATCTGACGTACATCTCAAAAATGTTCTCCTTGAACAGTCTACCCAAGCAATAGAAATAAAAGCAAGAATAAACAAATGGGACCTAATGAAACTTACAAGCTTCTGCACAGCAAAGGAAACCAGAAGTAAAACAAAAAGACAACCTACAGAATGAGAGAAAATGTTTGCAAATGAAACTATCAAAGGCTCGATATCCAGAATATATAAGCAGCTCATATGACTTAATAAGAAACAACCAAACAACCCAATCCAAAAATGGGCTGAAGACCTAAACAAGCAATTCTCCAAGGAAGACATACAAATGATCAATAGGTACATGAAAAAATGCCCAATATCACTAATTATCAGAGAAATGCAAATCAAAACTACAATGAGGTATCACCTCACACCAGTCAGAATGGCCATCATTCAAAAATCCACAAACGACAAATGCTGGAGAGGCTGTGGAGAAAGGGTGAACCCTCCTACACTGCTGGTGGGAATGCAGTTTGGTGCAGCCACTGTGGAAAACAGTATGGAGATGCCTCAAAAGACTAGGAATAGACTTAATCATATGATCCAGGAATCCTGCTCCTGGGCATATATCCAGAAGGAACCTTACTTCAGGATGACACCTGTACCCCAATGTTCATAGCAGCACTATTTACAAGCCAAGACATGGAGACAGCCTAAATGTCCATCAACAGATGACTGCATAAAGAAGAGGTGGTATATTTATACAATGGAATACTACTCAGCCATAAAAACTGACAACATAATGCAATTTGCAGCTCATGGATGCTCCTGGAGAATGTCATTCTAAGTGAAATAAGCCAGAAAGAGAAAGAAAAATACCATATGAGATCACTCATATGTGGAATCTAAAAAAAAAAATAAATAAACCAAAAACCAAAAAAAAAAAAGAAAAGAAAAACAAAGCATGAATACAAAACAGAAACAGACTCATAGACATAGAATACAAACTTGTGGTTGCCAAAGGGGCAGAGGGTGGGAAGGGATAGACTGGATTTCAAAACTGTAGAATAGATAAACAAGATTATACTGTATAGCACAGGGAAATATACACAAGATCTTATGGTAGCTCACAGAGAAAAAAATGTGACAATGAATATACACATGTTCATGTATAACTGAAAAATTGTGCTCTACACTGGAATTTGACACAACATTGTAAAATGATTATAAATCAACAAAAAATGTTAAAAAAAGAAAGGTATAGATAATTGTAACTACCTATAACATAATTTCAAAAATAATCAACATAATATTTTAATACATATGAATGAGAAATAAAATCAAATTCATAATAAATGATTCATATTAATTATTGTGCTTAGTTAAATAAAAGATGCACTGATAATGAGTAGATATCCCTTTTTCTCTTTTCTATGTGGAAAACATTTGAGTTCAAATATAAACTTTCTTGTCAGTGAAACTTTTATGTTCTGTTCCAATAACTTGCAGAAGTGACACAGGCAGAAATGAACAGTTATTTTTCAGGAATTTTGGTCCTTCCGTACACATATGTATTTAATAATAGTTAAAGACTTTTTACAACTTACTGTCGACAAAAACTTTAAATCAAATAGGTGAAATTTCAGTGTGGGTGAAATCATGATTTTCAATTCTTTCCCAAACATAATACAAAAACGTTTATTTAAGAGATTAATATTTAGTCCCTCTACTCTTACCAAGAATTTTACAACTCCTTTCTAAGGTTTTGGCTTACCAGCATAATTGAATTAAAATATTTTAATCACAAATTTTTTTCTTGTTATTTATTTTTAAGTAGACATTATGTAAGATTAATACAATTTTTCATTTGATCTTAAGTTGTGAATTACCTAAAGTTTTGATTCATTCATTCAGCCCCTCTCTTGGCTGAATGCAGGAGCTTGTCAAATTTAAGAAAGTCATCTCAAAGAACTAATAAGTATTTGAATAATAATAATATTCTCTAAGGAATAGACTTTCGTAGAAGTGAAGTGAGAAATATGAGCACAAATCAAATAAAACCTGAGCCCATCAATTTTTTTTCTTCTATTGCCTCACAGCAAACTACTACTATGCATAAAGTTCAAGACAAAGAAAAAGAAAGGATGGTAATCATTTTTTCCTAAATAATTTGTAATTCAGGGTTGGGGGAAGGTGAATTTGCAGCCTGTTAGCTCTACTATATCTTGGAGAAGTGACCCAGCTCCCTGGGCCAAGTTAAATTTTTAGAGGTTCAGCAAGCAATAGGTTACCAAATGGAAGAGACAGACAGCTCTGATGGCCCCAAACTCAAGTTCTGTTTCTAATTCAACCTCTTATTAGCTCAACGAATTTCTCAAATTCTCTGTCTCTTAGTTTCCTTCACCTGTAAAATGAAAGTGATAGTAAAAACAAACAACAACAACAACAACAACAATGACAACAACAACACATTGCTCTTGTCTGAATTAACTGAGTTACTACATTTAAAGAACATTGTGGAATAGCTGGCACATGGTAAACACCTCAAAAAGAAGTATGAGAGATTTGATATAACTAATAGCTAAAAAATAAACTGAAATGCATTTGAATGATTTGAGTATAAATGGACATTTATATAATTTATTATAATCTCAACAGATGTCAGAAAGGAAATATTTTATAAAATTCTACATTAACTCATTTAGGACAACTAAGAGTAGAAGTCATATATTAGTATAAGACTATGTGACATATGATAATTAAATTATTTTACTTATATTTGGCAGTTAATATATTTATACCATTCAAAGAATACTATATGTATTGTTCTGCACTATGGTTTCTTTACTTGACAATTCATTTTGGACTCGGGTATATATATATATATATATATATATATATATATATATATATATATATATAACATACATTTTTACATATACACACTTGTATACATACACACCCTAGCACATGCACACACACTTTTTGCATTAATGGTTGAATAATACCCCATTGAATGGATGCATCTAAATTTAATAAGCCAGCCCCTTATATATCTATATGTTTAGACATTTTAGTTTGGGCATTTAAAATGTTTCCAATATTTAGTTAGCTAATAAAATCAATGCACATACATACACTGCAAAATATGAAAGACCTTTATTACTAGAATCATTTTTAGTCCAGTGTGTTTTTAATCTTTTTAACCAAGCTAAACTCACAGGTGAAAAACACTGTATAACTCTAGTTTAACTTGCATTTACCTTATGATAAATGAGTTTTAACATCTCTTCATATGTTTACAAAATTTTCACTTATTATTCATGTCACTCATCTGCAAAGTTATTTCTTCTTTAGCTTTTACTTACTGAGCAACTACTATGTATATGTCCTCTTGCAGGTGCTGAAGATGTATCAGTAAGTCAGACAGATAAAAACTCCTGCACTTATGGAGCTTCCATTTTTCTATTGCATTTTTGGTATTTATCTTTCTGACTTGTAGTATTTTTATTATGTTACATTTTCTCAGTTTGTCATAGCTTCATATACACTGATAATCACCAAAATATAAGTACAATGAGATAAAGGATGCTATTTGCAATAACAAGCAAAATAATACATGGTGATAAAACTAACCAAAAAAAGGTGTAAAATCTAGAAAATCTTTAAAATTCTACTAAGGGAGAAAAACATAGACTTAAATATAGACACACATGATTTTCGAGATGAATATTACAGATGTAAGTTTCCTATAAGTTATTCTATAACTTGAAAAAAAACAATAAAATAACTACAGGGATTCTGGTAAGTATAGAAGCAGATCCTATAGTTTCTATTAAATATTTCAAAGTCAAGAATAAATAAGAAAAGTCTGAAAAAAAGAACAGTGATAGATGACCAACCCTGCAAGATATATCTCCATTAAATTCAACAGTAATACAGTCTGAATGTTTTTGTCCCTCCCAAATTCATACGTTGAACTCATAATCCCCAAAGACGATGGTATTCAGAGGTGGACTTTTGGAAGGAGCTTAGGTCATGAGGGCAGAACTCTCATGAATGATGATGTCTTTATAAAAGAAGTTCTAGAAAGATCTCCAACCCCTTCCATCATGAAAGGACACAGCAAGAAGGTGTTAGCTATGAACCAAAAACAGCGCCTTTATCAGAATGTGATCATGCAGGCACCTTGATCTGGGACTACCCAGGCTCCACAATATGAGAAATAAATTTTTCTTGTTTATAAGCTATCCCGTCTTCAGTATCTTATTATAGCAGCCCAAAGAGTCTGAGACAACAGTCTAGCTGCAGTTGAAATTATATGGGCACTAGTGGATGACTATAGACTACTGCAAAGTCAACCAAGTAGTAACCCAGTAGCTCTAATTACACACTATGTGCCAGACATGGTGTCTTTACTAGAGAAAATCAGTACGACTGCAGATACATGGCATATGTTCACTGATTAGGAAAATGCTTTCTTTTCCCTCCCAATCAAAAAAGTGAATGGGAAATTATTTGCATTTACATGCCATGGGAAGAAACAGATATTTACAGCTTTGCTACAGGTCTGGTTAACTCTCTTGCCCTCTGTCATAACACAGTCTGCAGACATCTGAACTCTAAATGTCCTCAAAAGTCGCCAGTGATTCCATCTCCTATGTTAATGATACTGTATTCATCAGGCTGAATGAAGAAGTGGTTAAGATGGAGGAGGCCTTTGTAAGACGCCTGAGTTCCAGAGATTGGGAAATTAACTCTAGAACAATTGAGGGGCTAGCCCAACTTGTAAAATTGTTAGGGGTCTAGTGGCCAGGTGTGTGTGGGGATATCCCCTGCAAAGTTAAAGACAAATGTTTCCATCTTTCAATGCAACCAAAGGAAGCACAAAGCCTGGAGGGCCACTTTGGCTTCTAAAAGCAGCCTATTCCACAGCAAAGAATGTTCTGACTCGGAAACCAGGCAATGCGAAAGGCAGCTAACTTTGAACTGAGCACAGAGCATGCAAGGGCTCTGTCACATGTCCAGGCTGTAGTGCAAGTAGCCCTACTGCTTGGACCATAAGATCTGGTGAAGCCTAAGCTGTGGGAGAAGATGCCATTTGCATTTTATACGAAGCTCCAGTGGGAAAATCACAGAAGCTGATCACTAATAAACATCTTACCCTGGAAACTCTATCTCAGTATCTGTATTTCAAAAACCCAGTTTGTGACAATAATCTATCATGCAGCTGACAAAAATATAGATTTTTAATAAATATTTGTTAAATAAACAAAAGGGTACAAAAATGAATGGACAACGTGTTTGACAGTTTTGTAATGTGCCGACATAGCTGGGCTAAATACATCATCAGAAGTATCTATCTTGTATGTTTCTAGTAGAGGTGGGCCACAGGAGATTCTTGGGGAAGGTCGAAAGAAGGAAGCCATCGATTTTATAATTGGTACATGTTGCTTTTGATTTGCTGACAATGTTGCTGGCATAAAGCAACATCTGGGTGGCAATTGCTTTACCTTCCCTCAATTCTTTTTTCAGTTTTCCTGACTCCTGGGCCAGATGTGGATGTTTCTCAACTTGACAAAGGGCCCTTGCTTCTGCAGAATAACCTTTACGAAGGTTAGAGGAACCAAGAACAGAGAGGAACTTCAATTTGTCCTCTGAGGATCCCAGGTTGTGTTGAAAGGGTTCCAACACGTTCCTGATCCTCTCTTCCTTTTAATAAATCAATTATATATACACACATAAATATATATATATGAAACAAAAAGACAAACACACATATGCCTATACACAAGCACACACACAAACATATCCTTCTGTCTCTGCTTCTCTGGTTGAACCTCAAATGATATAATCAACAAATCAACATTAGAAATGGTTCAAATACATGGGGCTTCTTACATATGTTAATAGGAAATTTAATTAGTACTCTAAGGTAGATCATGCTATTCTTTTTTTTTTTAATTAAAAAAAATTGGGGGGAGGTTATTAGGTTTATTTATTTATTCATTTTCATGGAGGTCCTCGAGGTTGAATCCAGGACCTTGTGTACGCTAAGCACACACCCTACCATTGAGCTAAACCCTCCCACCAATCATGTTACTCAGAGTACAAATCCTTTCAGTGACCAACAACCCCCAACACAATCTGATTCCCCACTACCTTGCTCACCTTATCTCCTACCACTCTTCTTATGCTAAATCAACCCCAGTTGATTGACTGCCTTCATCTTCAAATATAACACATCCCCCTGGCTCAGAGCTTTTACGTTGCTGTTTCCTTATCTCTGGAGCACAGTTCTCTCAGATATCCATCCTTATGGCTCCCTCTCTCCTATCCTTCAAGTGAAAGCTCAAATGTTTTCTATCTGGGAGGGCTTCCCTGACCACCTGTATAAAATAGCAAATTTGCCATCATTCATTTTTTTTTTCCATAGCATTTATCTCTGTTTTACAAATGATAAGTCAATTTTTTTTACTCATTTATTTTTTGTCTAACTGGAATGAAGACTCCAGGCAAATGTGAACATCATCTATTGTTTGTTGTGTCTCCAATGGCTACAGCAATGGTTAACCTATAGTAAATATTTGCTAAGTATTTTTGAATAAATTAATGAAAGTGAATGAATAAAAATATGAATCAAAATGATAAATAAGTACATTTTCCTTGAGGCTACAATTTTGCCTCTATGACTGATTTAAAATATCATAGTCTCAAAATTTACCTGCACAGATAGAATTGTAGCATAATTTATAATTGTAAAATTGAAAGGATAGGCAATACCAAAAACTCATCAAAGAAGTACTGTGCATCTGGTCTACCTATGATGGAATTTAAGTGTCTGTTTAATGCTATGGAAACATTTCCTTGCTATGTTGGTCAGTGAAAAAAGCAATTTATAGCAAAGTATGTAAGGGTTTTAAGACTTTGAAAGTGAGAAATTTCCTTTTTTTTTATTTTATTTTTTTTTTTATTTTTACCAGTGTTCAGCACAATTTTTCAGTTATTCATGGACATATACACACTCATTGTCACATTTTTTTCTCTGTGAGTTATCATAACATTTTGTGTATATTTCCCTGTGCTATACAGTGTAGTCTATTCTACAATTTTGAAATCCCAGTCTATCCCTTCCCACCCTCCACCCCCCTGGTAACCACAAGTCTGTATTCTCTGTCTGTGAGTCTATTTCTGTCCTTTATTTACGCTTTGTTTTTGTTTGTTTCTTTGTTTTTGTTTTTGTTTTTTAGATTCCACATATGAGCGATCTCATATGGTATTTTTCTTTCTCTTTCTGGCTTACTTCACTTAGAATGACATTCTCCAGGAGCATCCATGTTGCTGCAAATGGCATTATGTTGTCGGTTTTTATGGCTGAGTAGTATTCCATTGTATAAATATACCACCTCTTCTTTATCCAGTCACCTGTTGATGGACATTTAGGCTGTTTCCATGTCTTGGCTATTGTAAATAGTGCTGCTATGAACATTGGGGTGCAGGTGTCATCCTGAAGTAGATTTCCTTCTGGATACAAGCCCAGGAGTGGGATTCCTGGGTCATATGGTAAGTCTATTCCTAGTCTTTTGAGGAATCTCCATACTGTTTTCCATAGTGGCTGCACCAAACTGCATTCCCACCAGCAGTGTAGGAGGGTTCCCCTTTCTCCACAGCCTCTCCAGCGTTTGTCATTTGTGGATTTTTGAATGACGGCCATTCTGACTGGTGTGAGGTGATACCTCATTGTAGTTTTGATTTGCATTTCTCTAATAATTAGTGATATTGAGCATTTTTTCATGTGCTTTTTGATCATGTGTATGTCTTCCTTGGAGAATTGCTTGTTTAGGTCTTCAGGCCATTTTTGGATTGGGTTGTTTATTTTTTTCTTATTGAGTCATATGAGCTGCTTATATATTCTGGAGATCAAGCCTTTGTCGGTTTCACTTGCAAAAATTTTCTCCCATTCCGTAGGTTTTATTCTTGTTTTATTTCTGGTTTCCTTTGCTGTGCAGAAGCTTGTAAGTTTCATTAGGTCCCATTTGTTTATTCTTGCTTTTATTTCTATTGCTTGGGTAGACTGTTCAAGGAGAACATTTTTGAGATGTACGTCAGATAATGTTTTGCCTATATTTTCTTCTAGGAGGTTTATTGTATCTTGTCTTATGTTTAAGTCTTTGATCCATCTTGAGTTGATTTGTGTGTATGGTGTAAGGGAGTGTTCTAGCTTTGTTGCTTTACATGCTGCTGTCCAGTTTTCCCAACACCATTTGCTGAAGAGACTGTCTTTATTCCATTGTATATTCTTGCCTCCTTTGTCGAAGATGAGTTGAACAAAAGTTTGTGGGTTCATTTCTGGGCTCTCTATTCTGTTCCATTGGTCTATATGTCTGTTTTGGTACCAATACCATGCTGTCTTGATGACTGTAGCTCTATAGTATTGTCTGAAGCCTGGGAGAGTTTTTCCTCCAGCCTCTTTCTTTCTCTTCAGTAATGCTTTGGCAATTCTAGGTCTTTGATGGTTCCATATGAATTTTATTATGATTTTTCTAGTTCTGTGAAATATGTCCTGGGTAACTGGATAGGGATTGCATTAAATCTGTAGATTGCCTTGGGCAGTGTGACCATTTTAACAGTATTGATTCTTCCAATCCAAGAGCATGGAATATCTTTCCATTTTTTAAAGTCTTCTTTAATTTCCTTCATCAATGGTTTATAGTTTTCTGTGTATAATTCTTTCACCTCCTTGGTTAGATTTATTCCCAGATATTTTATTACTTTGGGTGCTATTTTAAAGGGGATTGTTTCTTTACTTTCTTCTTCTGTTGATTTATCGTTAGTGTAAAGAAATGCAACTGATTTTTGAACGTTAATTTTGTAACCTGCTACCTTGCTGAATTCTTCAATCAGCTCTAGTAGCTTTTGTGTGGACCTTTTAGGGTTTTCTATATATAGTAACATGTCATCAGCATATAATGACACTTTTACCTCTTCTTTTCCAATTTGGATCCCTTTTATTTCTTTCTCTTGCCTGACTGCTGTGGCTAGGACTTCCAGGACTATGTTGAATAGGAGTGGTGATAGTGGGCATCCTTGTCTTGTCCCAGATTTTAGTGGGAAGCTTTTGAGTTTTTCACTGTTGAGTACTATGCTGGCTGTAGGTTTGTCATATATAGCTTTTATTATGTTGAGATATGTTCCCTCTATACCCACTTTGGCGAGAGTTTTTATCATAAATGGGTGTTGAATTTTATCAAATGCTTTTTCTGCATCGATTGAGATGATCATGTGGTTTTTGTCCTTTCTCTTGTTGATGTGATGTATTACACTGATTGATTTGCGTATGTTGAACCAGCCTTGTGTCCCTGGGATGAACCCCACTTGGTCATGATGTATAATCTTTTTTATGTGTTGTTGGATTCTATTTGCTAAAATTTTGGTGAGGATTTTGGCGTCTATGTTCATCAGTGATATTGGCCTATAATTCTCTTTTTTTGTAGTGTCTTTGCCTGGTTTTGGTATCAAGGTGATGGTGGCTCCATAGAATGAGTTTGGGTGTATTCCCTCCTTTTCAATTGTCTGGAAGAGTTTGAGAAGGACTGGTATGAGTTCTTTGTAAGTTTGGTAGAATTCCCCGGTGAAGCTGTCCGGTCCTGGACTTTTATTTGTAGGGAGGTTTTTAATTGCTATTTCTATTTCCTTTCTAGTGATCGGATTGTTCAAGTGTTCAGATTCTTCTTGATTCAGTTTTGGTGGACAGTATATTTCCAGAAACATGTCCATCTCCTCTAGGTTATCCAGTTTGGTTCTATATAGTTTTTCATAATATTCTCGTATGATATTCTGTATTTCTATTTTGTTTGTTGTAATTTCTCCATTTTCCTTTCTTATTTTGCTAATTTGTGCTCTCTCTTTTTTCTTCTTTGTGAGTTTGGCCAGAGGTTTGTCGATTTTATTTACTTTTTCAAAAAACCAGCTTTTGGTTTGGTTGATTTTTTCTATGGTCTTGTTAATCTCTATTTTCTCTGATCTTTATTATTTCCTTCCTTCTGCTGCTTTTTGGGGCTTTTTGTTCTTCTTTTTCTAATTCATTCAGGTGGTGGGTTAAATTGTTTATTTGAGATTGTTCTTCTTTTTTGAGGAATTCCTGTATCGCTATAAACTTCCCTCTTAGCACTGCCTTTGCTGTGTCCCATAGGTTTTGAGTGGTTGTGCTTTCATTATCATTTGTCTCAAGGTATTTTTTAATTTCAGCTTTGATTTCCTCATTGATCCATTGTTTTTTCAATAACATATTGTTTAATATCCATGCTTTCCTTTTTTTCTCCTTTGTTTCTGTGTTGTTGATTTCCAGTTTCATGGCATTGTGGTCAGTAAAGATGCTTGAGATAATTTCTATCTTCTTAAAATTGTTGAGGTTTCTTTTGTGCCCAAGTACATGATCGATCCTGGAAAATGTTCCATGTGCACTTGAAAAGAATGTATATCCTATTTTTGGGGGGTGTAATGCTCTGAAAATATCCACCAAATCTAGTTTTTCTATTGTAGTATTTAATTTCTCTGTTGCCTTGTTTATTTTCTGTCTGGAAGATCTGTCTAGTGATGTTAATGCAGTGTTAAAATCTCCAACTATGATTGTATTCCCATCAATATCCCCCTTTATCTCTGTTAGTAATTCTTGTATGTACTTAGGTGCTCCTATATTGGGTGCATATATATTAACGAGTGTAATATCCTCATCTTGTATCACTCCTTTAATCATTATAAAATGTCCTTCTTTATCTTTCTTTATGGCCTTTGTTTTAAAGTCTATTTTGTCTGAAATCAGTACTGCAACACCTGCTTTTTTGGCTTTTCCATTTGCATGGAATATCTTTTTCCATCCTTTCACTCTCAATCTATATGTGTCCTTCTCCCTAAAGTGGGTCTCTTGTATGCAGCATATTGAAGGTTCTTGCTTTATTATCCAGTCTGCCACTCTGTGTCTTTTGACTGGAGCATTTAGTCTATTAACATTTACAGTAATTAATGATAGATGTGTGTTTATTGCCATTTTGAACTTATCTTTGCAGTTGAATTGGTATATCCTCTTTGTTCCTTTCCTCTTCCTTTTGTGGTTTGGTAATTTTCCTTTGTATTATCATGGATTTTATTTAATTTTTGTGACTCCTTTGTAAATTTTTGGCTGGTGGTTACCCTTTTTTGTAAATCTGTCAACCCATTACTATAACTGTTTTTATTAAACTGATAGTAACATGATCTCAAACCCATCCTACTGTTAACAAAATTTAAAAAAGAAAGAAAAAAATATTCTATATTTCCCTGCCTCCCTCTCCCACTCTCAGTGATTTGTATGTCTTCTTTTATAATTTCATGTTTACTTTATTTGTAATTCATGAGTTATCACGTTTCCAGTTGTGAGTTTCTCATTTCTGTAGCATCCTGCTTCTTTTCTATTTAGAATAGCCCTTTCAATATTTCTTTTAGCATGGGTTTAGTGTTGCTAAACTCCTGCATCTTTTTTTTGTCTGTGAAACTCTTTTTTTCTCCTTCTATCCTCAAGAATAGCCTTGCTGGATAAAGGATCCTAGGCTGCATCTTTTTTTCATTCAGCGCTTTGAATATATCTTGCCACTCCCTTCTGGTCTGTAGTGTTTGTGTAGAGAAATCAGCTGAGAGCCTTATGGGGGTTCCCTTGTAACTTACTCTTTGCTTTTCTCTTGCTGCCTTTAGAATCATTTCTTTATCCTTGACTCTGGCCATCTTGATTATGATATGTCTTGGTGTGGCGTCTATTTGGGTTCTTCCTGTTTGGGACCCTCTGAGCTTCCTGTACTTGGATATCTGATTCCTTCTTTAGGTTTGGGAAGTTTTCAGTCATGATTTCTTCAAAAACCTTTTCAATCCCCTTTGATCTTTCTTCTCCTTGTGGGACCCCTATTATGTGAAGATTGGGACGCTTTATATTATCCTATAGGTCCCTTATGCTATTTTCATTATTTTTTATTTGCTTATCTTGTAGTTCTTCTGAATGGGTGCTTTCTATTGCCCTGTCTTCTAGATCACTAATTCGTTCCTCTGCATTATCTAGTCGGCTTTGCACAGATATTAGATCATTCCTCATCTCTGTCAATGAGTTTACCCATTCTACTTGGCTCTTCTTTATAGCTTCAATTTCATTTTTGACATATTTTATATCTCTAAACACTATCTCTTTCAATTCCTTCAGCAATTAGATGACTCCTTTTTTGAAATCTTGATCTAGTAGGCTATCGATGTCTATTTCATTGATCTTTCTTTCAGGGGATTTCTCTTGTTCTTTTAATTGGGAAAGGTTTTTCTGCTTCTTCATCTTGCTCATACCTCTTTGGCACTGTGGTTTATGGAGTATCAGTTGTTTATTTGGGTCCTTAAGGATTTTATCTATCTGATGCCTATTTGGGAATAGAACTTAGGAAAAAAAGAAAAAAAAATAGAGAGAGAGAAAGAATTTTAAAAGAAGGGAGAAAGAGGGTTTGAAAACAGTGTATAATGAATAATAGAAGAGTGAGTTGAAGCAGAGTATTAATCGGGTTGAGATGTCCTTTTAAAACCTTTACAAAAAAAGGGGGGGGGGGAGATGAATAGATGTATTTGAAACCTGTGTCTAATCAATAGCAGGACATCAAAACCCAAGAGAAATAGAAATGAATTAAGAAGTAAAGATTAAGAGAGTAATAGAAAATAGAACAGGTAAAAACAGATTAAAAAAAAAAAAGGTGGGGGCGGGTTTGTCGGTGTTCTCCTGGAGTCTGTGTGCTTTTAATGTGAAGTCTTTCTGTCTTCGTCCTGTTTTGGAAGCTCAGCTTGCTGTTTTCAGAGGCCCTCCGTTGGCGCCCTCTTCTGTGCTGCTCCCAGCACCTGTCGGCAAGCAGATCGCGCCTCCTCCTAACACTGGGTCAGGTGCAGCTCTCTGCTGTGGGCGGGTGGGTCGCTGCCCCTCCGGATGCTGCAGTCAGATGTTGCAGATTGGCCAGGTAGGAGGGCGGGTCGTGCCCCCTCCCAGCACCTCGGTCAGGGGCTGTGTTCCTGCCAGAAAGGCGGGGGGGCCGCTCTCCCTCTACCTGCACCGCCTGTAGTTCCGCTCTTTGTGCGGCTGCGCGCTCCGCCCTGGTCGGCGCTCCGCAGGTGGGCTCGGGGAAGATCGAGGGACAGCCTTGTCCCTGCTCCGAGCCAAAGCCCAGCTCCTTGTTTGTCTTTGTGGAGCAAGTTCTCTGAGGGACCAGGATGGAATGATCCTATCTGCCCCGGGCTGCAGGCCAGTCTGTCTGGCCTTTGAGGCTGCTAAGCCCTTCTGTGCGGATGCAGTTTTCGCCCCCGCCCCCGCCTGAGTGCTCAGCGCGGGGGATATGGCGGCTGTGCCTGAGCCCCGCCTCTCTTCCCCCGAAAACTTTCCGCGGGTTTTCAGAGATGGGGGTGTGCACCCTTCCCCTGAGAGCACATCAACCTTGCTGTTTTATGGAGGGCCCAGGTCGTTCTGCCCTGTGCACCCACAGCCACAGCGCGCAGCCCCTTGCGTTCCCCCGGGGCTGCCTCCGTGCAGCCACTTCCGTCCTCCGCCCGGCTTGTGCAGCCTGGCCCTGCCCGCTGCTGCCGGCCCGCATCTCAGGCTGGGTGTCGGAGGGACACTCTGTGCCCGTTTAACTTAGTTCTGTTAGTCAAGGGCTGCTCTGTACAGATCCGAGCCTCGGAGGCTCCCCCTCCATCCCGCAGGCCTCTCAGTTGGAGAGGGGAGACCCAGCGAGTGAGCGCCAGTCCTCCTTTGCCGCTCCCTCCCCGTGGGACCCGTCCCGCGCTGCTTTGCCTTTTGTTCTTTCTTTTTTCCTTTTCTCCTACCAGATTTTTGGCGTCTTTATCTTTTGAAGAGGGCGATGTTCTGTCGGAGTTCCGCAGGTGCTCTGGTTGGCTGAGTGGGTCTGTAGATGTGGGTCTTGGTGTATTTGTGGGAGAGGGTGACCTGAGAGCGTCCTTCTACTCCGCCATCTTCTCTGTCTTCAAAATTTCCTTTTTATTATGCACAATTCTATACTGGTTAATCTGATTTTTACTATGCTCTCCCATTGCTTTTACAATTGAATTTTTCATGTAGGTTTACTTAAAATACACACACACAAACACTAAATCTACTGGTACAACATGAATGCCAGTGACAGTAGTACTGAAGCTAATTATGAGAATGACCTTCCTGAGAACAGAACAATATTTCTTCCCTGATCTGCTCCAGCATTCAGAATTCCAGTACTGCGCCTCAGACTAGATCTTTAAAAAATATTTGTTGATTGCATTATTGAGATTTGAGTTCCACATATTAAGTAACACCACAAAAAGTTTCTTCTCATATTTATACTTTGTTCTTAGTTTCATTTTCATCAAAACACACACACACAACACAGTCACAATGAACAGTTATTCTGTTCTCTAGATAAAAAAGCAGTAGCTTGTAGAAGAGTCCCAAGAGATAAAATGCAATGACTACCAATACAGCAAAACTCCCAGGGGAACTTTTGACTCAATTTTCCAACAGTGGCAGAGAAAAAAGAAACAGAGTTCTGTCAAGTTCCAGAAAAGAACCATCCCATCCGGTCCCTGGAGAAATGCTGGGAGAATGGGCATTACTTTTGTCGCTTTTGAAGCCTTCGTCTCTCGATCCACTACTGCTGGCACTGCCCATTTAACTGCACCGTGACCTGCTTTGAAGGAAGAAATTCAGGGAAGACGAATGCCAGCTTGAAGTCCCCAAACACAGTATTCATATGGACCCGATCAAAAAGAAAAGAAATCATTTCAGGTCTGAGGGACTGCTGCTGAGCGAGTGAGACTAGAAGAGTCTGAAAGGACAGCAGATTGAAATAGCAGAAGTGATACTTTTATTCTGACATCTTTGCAGAGGGATTCATTTTGGGACTGCTCAAAATGTTTTGCACCTTATAATCCTTAAAGTATTTTACAATCAGATTTTACTCTTTTTTGAGGGCCCCAGATTCTTGCACAAGGCTTCTATTTTCTTTCTGGGTTCGCGTCACCATTTTGATAAAGTAAAATAATGTATTTATTTTCTGTCAAGTCATCAGAGAAATTACAGAAATTTGCTGAACTGTATTAAAACTATCTAAGAATTTTCTAATAAATTAAATACTGAGTAATACACTATCATTTTTTCTGTTTTGTTAATAAGAACTATTAATCATCTAATATTTAACAGAATTAATTCCTCTGAGTAAATAAAGAACCTATTGACAAAATCTTCTAAAATATAGTATGTTTTGTATGGAAAGTTTAAAAAAATGCAAATGCTTGAAATTAAATGCCAGGCATTATTTACCTGATGCAATATATCTTATCACATCTAAGTATTTTAAATAATTCTACTGGGTATTCACTGTTTTGAAAGAACATGAACTATTTCAATATTAATCAGTAAATAACTTATTAGAAAAAATATATTCTATTATTTTCTATGATTCAAGATGATTTTATGTAAAAATCAAGAGTAAATTAAGTACTTAAAATTTTTATTTGTATATATTTATGTTTTATTTTATTAATTTACCAAAGTCTCTCCCCAATAAATTTTTTTCATTGAAAGAAATGTTAATACTGCAGTTGTTTCACTTGTCAGTGTGATATATTTTCGAGTTATTTTTTTGTGCCCTTTCCACTTCATCTCCTTGATTAGCACATGATCATTCTTCTCTGTTAGTAATAAAGCATATGAATTTGAGTAAGTTAAGGGCAATGTGAATAATCAGGGCTACAGCATTTTTCTAATGATACCGATTTTCTCACATCTTGAATTATAACCCTACTTCTGAACATTCAAATTCCAAATCACATACTTACATTCAATTGATACTAAAGGATGAAATAATTTTGAATAGGTTTCTCAGCAGTTTACAATCTTTAAAATCAAGATATTTTCTAGAATTATTAGTATTTTAAAAATTAATAATTAATTTTAGAAATCAATCAAAAGATAATTTTCAATTAGTATTTGTACACAAAATTTTGTCACTATTTTCCATGAATTTATTCTAAAATTGAGAAAACTAGAGGCTTATCAGAATATCTGACATGTGGTTTAGGCAGCCTAAATCTTTGTATTTCTTCATTTGCAGTTTTTAAAAACCTAAATTAACCCAAACTTTAAAATATTAAAATTCAGTAGAAAATGTAATGATAATGTAGATTTCACACATTTTCTCTAAAAAATATATTGTTATTCCTGAAATGTACCACTTAACAGGCAAAAGCTAGATGAGGTTGAATGTGTATTTGTGAGAATGAAACAACAAATGATTTACTTGTGATGAAAATGTGATTACTATTTTGAAATTTCATTGCCATTCAGCAGATACGTTTGGGCTGACGTCATGTTGCCTCAGGTAAATAAAGATCTGTGCCTTAGAAGTCGTGCCTCCTTGCTCTGATGGCTTCTTAACATTTCTCATTTTACAATCTGACCCTTTTATCATTAATGCTGGTATCCCAGACCAGGGGTCTCATGGGTACCGTGAAACTTGGAAACATCTCACACTCATCTTTATAATAATCTTCTCTCACAGTGAAAGCATATGGACTGCATGTACTCAATAAAACAATTTAAATCGATACTCATTAAAACGAATTAATGTGATTGGTAAGTCCCTGGGTAAGAGATTGCTTCCAAAAAAAAAAGTGTATAACAAAAAGAAAAAGAACTAGCTTATGTTTACTGTCGAGATCGTAACGTAGCATTGTTCCTGCTTTTGTTACCCCAAAAGGTAAATGCGTCGGTTCTTGTCATACCCAAAAGATAAGTCTGCAGTTGGGAGACAGTGCATTGGGAAGCGAAGGATTTCAAAGATTTATTTAAAAGGAAAGGAAAAGTACACCCCCAAGAATGGGAGTCAGGCTGATCCAAGAGAGGAGAAAGCGGTGGGTTTTGTCTCCCTTTCCCTTATACCCTCCCTTAGAGGTGGTCTCTTGATTGATTGATGGCTCTTGTCCCTGGAGTGCTTAGTCATGCTTGGCCCCTTTGAGCATGTCCTCACCCACGGTGTACACAGAAAAAACCATGGTGGAGGGGTGCTAACCACAATGTTAATTATAATACAATGAACATTGGTTATGTCAGGTTAAGTCCTTTCTGCTACCGCGCAGTCATGGCTATCGGGTTTTAACCAGTTGTTGTTTTTGTTGTGTTTTTGTTTTTGGTTTTTTTGCTGGCACTCACTTAGAAGAAGTAAAGTCCCTTTATGCTAGAGGTAGGCATAACGCCATCTTCCAGACCATCCTCCTTCTCCACCTACTTGCCCGGTGCCCCTACTTATCTAACTACCTAACACTTTCTTGCCCCAAATCTATCCTCAGATAGGTAAAAAAACCAAAAAACAAAAACTCTGAGAAATCTTTGGGGACGCTGAGAGTAGACATTAACTCTTGTAGATGTACCTGAGTTAGAAGGTGGCAACGGTAATGTATTGAAGGAAATATCAATTTTGTTCATGTTTTCCTAATTACCACGTGAGCATCACTACTGACACTTTGACAGAGAAGTCAGAAGGAACCAGACCATAGATTTCAGTGGGATCCAGGATCCTGAAAGAGCTCACATAGAAAGAGAAATTGATGAACATTCTTGAGACTGGCAACTTGGCAATGACTAATGAAAACTTGTCTAACTCCATCCACTTTGCCAAACTCCTATGGTAGATTACCAGCTAGAAAGAATGCCACCTTTCAGCACTAACTTTTAATTTAAGAGTTTACAGTTCATACATCCTTCTGACTATGACAGAGTAACAAAGACCAAACTTACCCCTCACCCTTTCTCCTTAAACAATCAAAAATAAATAAACTGGAGACAATATATGAATATACAAACAAGCGGTTTTCAGACATTTCAGAACAGGGAAGTGATCCCTGAAAGAAAAGAAACAAACAAGGTGAGCCCTACAGTTGTCTCAGCTGATGCCCTGGGGAGAGTTTCTAGGCAGCAAGTGAAACTAAACAGAGCCAGAAGCCTCCCTAAGTTGAGGAGACAAAGCTCAAGAAGGCAGCGTCAGCTACATTCAACTCATGGGGCAGAGTCCCGAGAGAACAGTGCTGCAGAGAGAAAGGGCTCTGGGGACTTTAGCTGAGTGGTTATTTTATTGAATTTTATTAACAACTATCAAAGCCAGGAAAGAACCAACAGAAGGGAGCAATGGAACAATGGCTAGAGTTCACCCAAGGTGTGGGATAGATTGTGGTTCCACCAGCCAGAGTGGAAAGATACTCATAAAAAATGAAAATATATGCCCAAATAAAGACTTGTACTCAAATGGTTAGAGCAGCTTTTTTTCCCCTCTAATAGCCCCAAACAGGAAATAACCCAATGTCCACCAATGGGTGCATAGATTAAAAAATTACAATGTATCCTATCCATAAACTGGCATACTGCTTAGCCATAAATAATGAACAAAATATTGATACACAGTCATTATCCTAAATGAAAGAAGCCAGACAAGAAAAGAGTACACACTATGTGATTTTATTAATATGAACTTCCAATAAATGCAAACTAATCTGCAGTGACACAAAACAATCATTTGTTGTCTGAAGCATGGGTTTTAAAAAAGAGAATTATAAAAAGTCATTAGGACATTTGGGGGTGATGAATTATTCATTATCCTAACTTTATTGATGTGTTTATTCTGTATATTTACATTAATATTCATTAATGTTAATATTGATTTTAAATATATGCAGTTTATCTTACATTATTTGTTTTTTTTACAGTTTTATTAACTTATACCTTAAAATCTATAACATATAATAGATTCAATGGAGAAGGGCTTTATTTTATGTTATATCTACTTATAAATGTCTGATAGAAAGGTTAAGATTAATTTGTTAGTAGAGTAGTTACTACCACGCTGGTAATATTTATTTATCAATATAATAAATAGAAATTCACAGATGTTTTACAATTTATCTTCCTTTTATGAGGGTCTAGAATCAATCAGTTTGTCAGGCAACATCACCCACAAAATAGAAAATATGACATGTAACCTGCTAGTAATGAGATTTCACAAGCACATTTAATTCACAAACATGACCTCCAGAAAAAAAGAGAATAGTTGCTTTCTAATGGATTTATACGAAATTATTTTTTTCTAAATATCTTTCTGTCACATATTCGTCATTAATAACATCCTTTATAAAATAAAAAGTAGAATCCCTGATTTGTTTTCCACTTACAGAATGTACTGGAAAGTTCTCTGTCAATATTGTTCTAACTTTGCAAAGATAGTGTTTTTTAATCTAAATGATTTTTCTGCTTCTAGCAGCATATGCAATTCCAAGATAAACAACTACTATGCTGACTAATATTTTGCTTCTAACAGAAAGGTAGCAACTTGATAAATCATAAGTAAATGAGTGCAAACTATGATTTTATTTGAATTTAATTTCTCTTCACAGAATTTTTTAAGGAAGCCATCATATTTTACTCATACTGTTGTTAGTATCATGAATTATAATGATACTGCCTCTGCTCTGGCAAAGCTTCTAGAAAGGGCTTCGTAAACAATTATGTAAGTTGCATAAAGGGATATGTATGATGGACTGATCTATTCATATTTTTAAGAGGATTCAGCCAAAGTAAGTAAAAAGTAAAAGAAAACTGACAGAAATTTGGGACATTATTAAATTGGATAATTTGGTGTTTATCAGAAGAAGCAGAATCTTTACTCTTATTTCCCTTTTCAAACAAGAACTGCTTCCAAATCAGCAGAGTTAAAATATCAATTAGTCTTTACTATAAAGCAGCGTCAAAGAGGACACAAACAATGGAATGCAGTGTTGCCAGTTTATGAGAACATACGTTGTTTTCTTTACTGTGGGGTGAATTTATTAAACATAAAACTCGTATTTTTAGCTGCATGGCAACTTCATTTACAATATTTGATTCCATGTCATTTAGATGCCAACATTTTTTTCCTAATTCACATTTTAACCTCTACAATGGATTTAGGTCAATAAGCCATCTCTTAAACAAAGCCAGAACCAAACAAACTTGTTTGGGAGTATCCACAAATCCATTCTACGTGTTGTCTCGCCCACAGATTTCATCAGTTATCCCCCCCCCCCGCCGCATAAATGCAGCACGATTCTGTATTCTACAGCTCCATCTTGTGTCATGCTGTTATTGAAAATGATTTCCTTTTTCCTCTGAGCTGGGTAATTATATTTCTGCTCTTTGAGGACACTGAATGATGACAAGGTGGGCTAAATGTAAGTGCTTGGACAAATATTCTGAACAAATGTTAATAATGGCCAGATGGGAGCTGCAACTAATGTGAGACGCACGTGGGGCTCTTTCAATCAAGCTCACTGGTAAACGGCTTCTCAGGGCATCACCTTTCCTGTCTCCTTTCCTCCCAGTTCCTGTGTGACAAGTGCCATCAGCGGTGCGTTACACAGGCCAGCTGCTTTGGTCTGCAGACAATACTCATTCTTTCTCTTTGTATTCCTTCTTTGAAAACAAAATGGGTCTTGACAGTG
Source organism: Camelus ferus (assembly GCF_009834535.1). Taxonomy (NCBI): domain Eukaryota; kingdom Metazoa; phylum Chordata; class Mammalia; order Artiodactyla; family Camelidae; genus Camelus; species Camelus ferus. The sequence continues at coordinate 24,684,567 of NC_045697.1, forward strand.
GATTTTTCTTAAGAGCATGTCCATTTTTCAATATGTCCAATTTTTTGTATATGACATGCTGGTTAGTTTGAGAAAATGGTATTGTTCAGACTTTTTTTTTTTTTGGCTAGTGTGTTTACCAAGTTAAACTTAAAATGTACAAGTCTGTACAGTTTAAGAAACATTTCCTGAAAGTCCTTGAGACAGGGCCACTACTGAGAAAAGCTGAAAGCACAGATTTTCGTCAGTGGAGCATGAAGATGACTAAGAAAATGACCTCAATTTGGCATTTTAAGTGATCCAACTGCAACAGCAGTAGAAACCGCTATAGGCAAATTGTATGCTCTTTCCTTAATATTTCGACTTTCTTTTAATTGCATATAATTGCACTTGGGTTCCCGAAAAAATCATTCACTGACAATTATACATCCAAAGAATGAGCTGGGTTTTTTAATAAGAATAATGTAACTATATTTTTAGCAGTTAAAATACGAACAACACTGTTACCAAAACTTGAATAAGGTTTGTACAATTTAAAGCACATTGTGAATACTCAAATTTTTAAATATAAAGATATCATTACTTCACATAGCTAATATCAACTGGTAGGAAAAAAAAAAGTCATTCCAATAAAATTTAATTGCATTTGTCAAACAGGCAGTGCTATTATTTAAATGTGCTTTTATGTCTTAAATGGGAAGATATCTATAGTTTTGTTTAATTCCTGAGAGGATAATGGATTAACCCAGATAAAAAAATATTGCTCATTGTTGTAATTTTTGTAGTTCGAAGTTTGAGAGGTATTAAAAGTTAACTCGATATATAAATATTTCATTTATTCATCTATCCCCTTTTCATTTTCACTAACAAATTAAAAAACATCGTGCTATTCATGGGGATCGTGGTGTAGGTATGTGGATGTGTGCCTGCATGCATCTTTTGAAGAAACAATCAATTCTTTGTTTTCAATATAATCATTATCTTAACCAACTGCAATTCATTGTGAATGACTAACTTTGGCACAAACTATTGAATTAATTATCCAAAAGTTCTCCAAATTGTCAATGTTTCATGATATCAATCCCATTGCTTGGAAATTACTTCTGATAAATATGGCTTAGACCATAATTAACTTTATTTACATAAGAATTACGTTGTTTAAAATACTAATGAAAATTTTAAAACGCATTGTATGCCACATTCTATATAACGGGTGATTAATAGTAGATTAATTCTTGTTTAAAACTTGTCTCTCATCCATGTGCAAAAGCAATAGAAGCAACTCACACTAAATTGCAGTGCTAGATAATCACACTAAATAGTAAAACGGAACAGATATTATTTCTTGAAAGAATGATTTAATAATCCAAGTTTACCAACAAATAAATGCAGTTTAACTTCGTGAGAAAAAAAAGAGGTTTAATCTGCTTCTTCAGGAATATACGTGTTCGAGTATATGTATATTTCTGATTTTTAGCTTAAATTCCGTGCTCTTATAGGAACTCCACAATAATAACCATAAAAAAAAACCTTTATGTAACATTTTGGAGTGTGAAGAAAATGGCATTAAACTAGTAAAAACTTTGATGTCTGGGCTAGGCAGCAATACAGATGAAAGAACAAGAATTATGAGGGAGAAAGTAGAGTGGAGTCTGTTCTCTACCATATGGAAAGAGCTCATGAAAGCAGTGCCCCACTCTATGTAAGTCAACTCCCCCAAAATAACCCCATCCTTTCCCACCTCTAGACAGACTCTTACTAACATTTTTTAGTAATGTTGATAATGCTTATTGACTTTGGTCTTCATCTTCAGATGTCACAGAGGAAATAACACAACCCTAAGAAGCTTGAAGAACAAACCATCGTGTTGTGACATTTTTACACTCAAACCATTCTTGGTTCTGAATCTAAGAAAGAGAAAGCTAATTAACTAAAATAATACCCAGAATCTCACGTGCAACCACTGGAATGCACACATGTAGGACAAAATGATTCTTGGTAAAATCAAGAATCCTTGGCTTTCCTTAGGACTGCTATTGGTAAGCTCTGATGAGACTAGGACTCACCCTAACCTTACTGTATTAGGCACAGGAGGAAAATGAACCATACTCTGTTTCTTCTTTCTATTCCTCTTTTATTCTGAAATACTTCAGGTTTCTCCTCTTGAACCTACCATTTAAATTTTATCAATTTCGTTGAGATGTAATTTTAAAAAGACAGTACAGTCTCTAACATACTCAACAGATCCAAGGTAACACCACAGTGCCCGTAAATCAAGACACCCAACACTTGTCACAATTCCCTCTCAGTGCAATTATTTTTAATTATTATTTTTCAAGTAACAATTCTTAGTGCCTGCTGTGTGTTAGAAATATTGTAAGAAACTTTCAAATAAACGAGTATGTAATACACATTCTGTGTTTGGGGACACACACTCTAGAGGGAAAGACACATATATTTGGTGATTTTTAAAAATAATACACATTCTGTGTTTGGGGACACACACTCTAGACGGGGAAAGACACATATATTTGGTGATTTTTAAAAATGTACTTTGTTTAAACAATATAGTAGCCTCAGAAAGTAAGTTAAGGTCTGGGTGAAAAAACTCAGATATTATGTGAGGTTTGTTATTTTCTGTGCTTTAAAGGATTTAGAAAAAATTCATCTTTTAATTAGCATACATAAATGAATAACTGAGTAGAACATTTTCAAATCCAAATAGACTGAGGCACAGATTTGTTTATTAGTATTGAAACTAAGCAATTTTTTTCTCCCGTAACTTGAAGTTTGGTTGATATTACAAAAGTATCCATACTGACTCCTCTCTCTATCAATTCAGATATATAAGCAATACCCTAGAATTTTAAGGTGGCTATTTAATGTAATAGCACTGATAATCAATAACACATAAATACACACACACACACACACACACACACTCCACTATTAGCCTTGAGATTTGACAATTATTTGAGGGTTTGGAAATTTATTTCAAGTTGCTTATCATTAAAAATAATAATAATAAAGGTTACATTTGGTGGCAAAGAATCACTTTCTAGTGATAATTTTATTTATATAGTCAGAGCATTTTAAACTAAATTCTTAGTTTTAAAAAAGATGGCTTGTGTATTAATTTACAGGCTGTAGGACTTAATTACCCTTTTCAGTTTTCACTAAAAAATGTCTTTATGTGGGTTGTAAAAAGTTCTTAGCTAAACAACTGCTGAATCTTTTTCCTCTTTAAATAAAGTCAGCCTTTTAGCTTTTTCTTAGACAAAACATAGATTTTCTTCGGAGGTTAAATAAAATTCTTATTCCATTTGGACATTTTAGGTTCCTACTGCTTTTTTAAAAAGGTAATAATGGAATAGTAAGCTGCAGTTGATTTTTGTTTTATCGTATCAGCCATATCTGTTTGGGTTTCTTCATAAATGACTTAAAATACTTCAGCTACATATTCTGACAAAAGCTCATTTCTTTTACAATACATATTTAACTATTCTTAAAGTATGACCTTTGTTGGTTTCCAATACACAGATATGAAACTTCTGATGTGATGATAATTTACACAGTATAAATTTTATTCTCTCAGACTAGAGTAACTGAATTTTAAATATATGGAGAACATAAAGGGACACAGATTGTGCAATACATTTTGGAAATTTTACCCTGCTTCTGAAATTTCTACTTATCAAATTAAATATAATTTCAAGATAACATTTTTAAAATATTTACTAAAAACAATAATTCACAACAGAAGGTTAGCATACTATTTGATTTGAAATATGAAATTTTGAGCAAATAGTTATTTTTTAGAATTTAGTAATTTTATTTTCTTTTCCACTGGAGAATTTTATATGACTGTCAAGGAAGTTAATTCCATTTCCCTTGCTCATTCTTACAGGACTTAAAACATAATAGGAATTCAGTAAGTGTTTCTTGATTGAATGAAAAAAAAAGAATATATTTGTAATATGTAGTTACTTTTTATTTTAAAATTAATAGGCTTTATTTTTGAGAATTTTTAGGTTTATAGAAGAATTGAGTAGAAAGTAGAGAAAGTTTCCACCTCTTGCCTCCCATCCCTAATTTCCCCTATTATCAATTTTTTGTTTTGAAAAATGTATAGTGACATGTACTTGCAATTATGGTAATTATGGTATTATGCAGAATAGTTTTACTGCCCTGAAAATCCCCTATATTCCATCTATTCATCTTTCTCTCCCTCCTCCTAACACCTGGCAACCACTGGTCTTTTTATTTTCTCTGTAGTTTTGCCTTTTCCAGAATGTCATATAGTTTGAATTCTATAGCATATGGCCTTTCTTTCAGATTGACTTCTTTCTCTCAGTAATGTGCATTTTTTTGTGTGTGTGGCTTGATATCTCCCATCTTTTTATTGTTAAATAACATTCCACTCAATGGATGTACCATAGTTTGTTTATCCGTTCATCTACTGAAGGACATCCTCGTTGCTTCCAGTTTCAAGCAATTACAAATAAAGCTGCTATAACTGTTTATGTGTAGGTTTGTGAGGATGTACATTTTCAGCTCTTTTCGGTAAAAACCAAGAAGCATAACTGCTGGATCACACAGTAAGCGTATGTGCAGTTTTGTAAGAAACTTACAAACTGTCTTTCAAAGTGACTGCACCATTTTGCATTTCTTTCCAATTCACTTCTGTCTTTTTTATTGTTAGATATTTATATATTGGACACAGCTGTACACAAAACAATCTACATTGTTTATACATTTATATTCTTAATCATAATTTTTACTATATGGCTATGTTTGTAAAATATTAGGTCTGGGAGTCTCTATATCTCTTATACAGCTTCTCTATGTAGAAGAAAACGATCAGTGGCAATGCTGCCTAAATGATAAACTCTAGAAAAGTATTCAGTTGTTCACAAAGGCAGCTCTGATTTCTCAGATGTTCTAATAGTACATTTGCTTCCATTTTCTTTTTCTGTTAATATTAAGGGAAGCTTTAACAATTCAGTTTCTTGTTTTCAGTTATTTGCAAGTTGACAAATGTTAATGTGCTTTTGAAACCAATCACATTTCATTCACACTTGGAGGAAAAAGCATTCTTACTTTGAGTGCAGCCCTTTTGTTATAATTGAAACAAAAATGTGGCAAAACTTCTGTTTATCTAGGAAGTTATAGAGATGTATGTGTATATGTATACGTACGTACACACACGTTTCTAAAGAAAACATAGAGGAAGTCAGAAATTCTGATGTTGCAATAGTAGATGTATCTTTTGAAAATTTTGAAGAAAATGCAGCAAATATCCCAAAACTTCTAAATTCAGCTTGTCATAGAAGAAGAGTAAATAACACTTTCTGTGGTGCCTGTGGAAAAAATGTAGGCATGTACTGATATTGCCAGAGAAAATTTGTCTTAGAATTATAAAATATTCTGACTATTTACAATTTTATGTTACCATGTGGCATAAAATTTCACATACAGCTTGCATTAAGGCCTTTATCTGAACTTCCAGTTAGAGATAATGCCACCCTGAGTGATAGGCTGAGGGTGAAGAAAGGCAAATAAGAGGAAATGTGGAAGATATACAAGAAATAAACTCATAAAAAGAGGCTCCTCAATTATCAGAAAACTTGAATTTTGGATTTCAAGCAAAGAGCATGCAATTTGGAATTTCTATTATAAAACATGGCATATTATTTTAATCAGTTCAAGCTGCCAGACAGAAACACCATAGACTGGCTAACTTAAACAAAAGAAAATTATTTCTCATAGTTCTAGAGGCTGGAATGTCCAACATCAAGGTTCTGGCAAAGTAGGTTTCGTTCTGGGGCCTCTCCTCTGGGTTTGTAGGCAGTCCCCATCTCACCGTGAGCTCTTTGTGTGCACCTGGACAAAGAGCTTTCTGATGTTTCTCTTCAGAAGGACAGTACTGTCAGATCAGGGCCCTACCCACGTCACCTAATTTAGCTTTAATTATCTCCAAAAGACCCTGTCTCCCAATATGGTTACATTGTGGGTTAGGGCTTCAACCTATGAATCTGAGGGAGACATAATTCAGTCCATAACACATATCAAGTCCCAGATTAAGGGAAAGCATGTGGAAGCTGTAATTTGTTGTTTCAGGGTCTACATAAATGGCTGTCTACACAGAGTCCGTTTGTTAGATTCACAGCATATAGGCCACTCTGGTCCCCGTGGTAAACAGTGAGTGTATAATGGTACGCTCTCCTTCCGAGCTCCAATTCAGTTTAACAGCCCTCCTCAATGACCATCCCAACTTAGTGAAGATGGACCGTGAGAAGCCAATCCGCCATCCTGACTGCAGTGCAGCACAGGAGTAATGTAACAGAGTTTTATGGAAGGTAATCATAGTGCATCTCTCAAAAAGGAGATACAAGAATTTTAAAAATGACACTCCCCTAGTTTTAGAGCCACCAGATAGTTTCCAGAGCTGCCAGTGAACTATAGCCCAGATAAGCTGGACTTGCGACTGCGTGTTTAGTAGTGACTTTCAGAGATCCAGGTGTGGTTTCTAAGTGAAGCAGAGTCCACATTTTGAAGCAGAATCTCACATCTATTCTACAGAGTGAAGAATCCTACATGGAATTAGTATGATGTCAAAAAATGACATTCCCTTTTTCACAGGCAAAACATTTTACTTGTATTTTAATTAATATTTTCTGTAACTTCTTACTTGAGTCGTATGAGAAAGTCAAATAAATGAGATGTGCGGCATATAATTTTACAGCTGTGGCGGAAACTTCCTGTCTTTCCCATGAGTTGTGATCCTTCTGATCATAGTATGCAGAAATACAATTCTGAGATAATTGTTGTGCATTTTTCCTTAACAGAAATTGACTTCTAAAAGACTGGGATGTGGCTTTCAGGTGGTATAAAAAGTTCAAATATTTTTAATCAAATAATGTTTGATTATTTGTTAAATTTTCAATATACATAGTTGTCAAATTTATCTATATACATATTTAAGTAGCTAATATGTAGCAGAACTATGCCATGTACTTTCATATATATTATCCTATTTAATATATTAAAAATCATATTTAATTGATATTGCCTCCTTTAATTTATATAAGGCAGCAGTATTTTTTATTACATTGAATAGTCAGAAATATATATTCCATGTAGAAAAAAAATCACAAACAGCAAATTGCAATATTTGAAAATTACCAATAATCTGTTACCTCAGATAATTATTAATATTTGCTCACATATATTTCAGTCTTATCTGCTTATTTAATACAGTTATTGTTTATTTGCAGGTTAAAATAGTATAGCAGAATTCATTCTAGCATTTACCTAACTTTTTAACTTAACACTTATGAATACATTTCCATTACTATTATAAGGCACATTGTCACTTTTTAGATGTTGAGTAGCTATTAAAGGATGTATCATGGTTTATATAACTAGCAATCATTTGGGAGAATTTATACGGTTTTTAATATTTTGTTATTATAAATAACTCTATAATAATTTTATTCTAATTTATTTCCATAGGTAAATTTGGAAATGGTATTAATATATCAAAGAAAAATCACATTTGAATTTTAATACATATTCTCAAATTGTTCTCTACTTTTTCTTTCACCAAGAGTCACCAGCTCTTATTGAGAAAATGAGACACCACCTGACACCATACTAGCACCGAATTACCTTGAAATTCTTAAGGGGGAATTTGCAAGAGGAAGCCTAATGAATATCACATCATAGTAGGATATAAATAGTCACTACTGGCTATTGTATCCTGATCGACATCTTTTTAATTCTTGATACAGGTAAACCCTTAGAATAACATCAAGTACACTAGACCCTGTTTGCATAAAACAAAGAAATACTGAACATCATCAGTGCTCTGAGATGTATTAAGCAATACTGAAACAAGCAGAAGACATGTCATTCTGCTTGTTCATGTACTTTTTTCAAAGCCAAGAAAATTAAAATAACATATAACTTGGGAGCAAAATTTTCACTCATAGGTATATATTTAAACGTGTGAATTCACTGAATCAGGTTCTAGTTTTCTCTAAACAGAAAACTATGTATTTTTTTCCCTTGGCACTACGCATAGGTACTTGTGAAAACTGATTAGGCGTCCTTCTTCTATGCTTCCATAATATAATATCCACTGTGCACTGAACCTGTCTCTTCCCCAAGTATCACCAAGGATGATGCAGCTTCCGGGAAAATGCTTAGTACTATTTTTCTTGAGTCTCTCTAATGCTCAGTGCTGGTAAATGATCAACAAATGAAAAATGATTGTTCATTTTCTTCCTTGCTTTATTTTTCTCTACAGTACTCAGTATCTCGATATTTTGTATAGTTTTCTTCATGATTTCTTTACCACTCGCTGTACCCAATTCTAGACCAAAACCTGGTGAGGGCATGGGTTTTTGCTTTGTTCACTACTCTAGCATTACATAGAATAACGGCAAACATGTAGAAATGCAATGGATAGTTTGAAATTAATTGAATGATTAAATGAACACATATGTGATCTGGCATTTCAAATGACTATATGGAAATATAATACGATGTAGACTTAAGTATTATTTCATGTTAAAGAATGAAGTATGATTTTGATAATAATATCTATTAGTAAGCAGATACTATATACCAGGCCTTTTCAAACCTCACAATATTTAATATCCATAGTAAACACATCAAGCAGGTATTATTACATCCATTTGATAGATAGTAAAACTGATAATAGGGCATATTAAATCTTCATAAAAGGTTTTATTAGCTGTCAAATGATTGTGTCAAACCTCATCCCAGGTTGTTTTTTTTTTTTTTTTAGTCATTGGTGTTTATACTTCTTTCCCTATGCAACACTGCCGACAGCCTAAAGTAAAAAATAATAGTATGGTATGAGTTATTCTGGATATATGCTGAAATTTTTATAAATGCCTTACTTGAGAAAGGGAGCAAGTAGTTAAGTATGCAAGTAGTATTTATGACAAAATTTTTCAAAAATTTTCATTATCATATGCCAGTTAATTACATTTTATGTTGTTCAATAAAAGAAAAATTTTGAAATACACAAAATTGTCTTTGTATACCTTCTAATCATGCAGACTTGGGTGAAAAATCTCTATGGTATGGGACTCTAGTGTGGCTCTCATAATCCCTGCTTTCTGATGATAGCACCTTTGTATTCTCTTCCAAGTATGCCCTCAAGCGGCAGATATATGACCATGTGATTATGTGTCTATAATTACATTACATGACAGTGGAACCCATCTTTCTAGGAGACACTTTCTCTTATGGGCTTGAAGGCACAGACTGTCAGTTGTGAGCTGTTATATGGAGTAGGCCACGGAGCAAGGAACAGAGGGTGGCCACTGGCCCCCAGCCAGCCAGAAACTGAGGCCCTGAGTCTAGTAGCCTTCTATGTACTTACTGGATACTGTCAAGAAACACAAGGTGGGCAAGGGTACCTCCCCCGGTGAGCCTCAGCTGAGCCCACAGTCCTGGCTGACACCCTGACTACAGCTCTGTGAGGCCCTGAAGCTCAACTAAATCCTGCCCACGGTCAGGCTCTGGACCCACAGAAACTGTGAAACAATACATTTTCCTTGTATATGCTAAAAGTTTGTGGTATTATTATTATTTCAATAGATAACTAATATAATCTCATATATATGATTTATACCTTATCACTGGCTTTCTGATTTACCAGAAATTTTAATTAAAAAATAAGTGCCTTAAATCATATATGTGTGTGCACACATCCACACAAACATACACATATGCCCATATAAAAATGTGTGACTCAGAGAGAGGTATATTTGACAGTTACTTAAAATATTTGTCATTAAGATATGCTTTATTCAAATAAGCATGGTTGAACTGATTTTGCCTTTAAGTTTCTAAGCTCATAAAATGAATTGAATTTTTATAAGTGATGAGAAACATGGGTAAAGCTCTCTTAGTAGACTGGTCAAAAAGTTGAGAGCCTGAGGTTTTACCAATTACTAGCTTCCAGGAAATGCCAGCTTCAGAGGTCAGCACTATTAACACAAACTATGAAAATATAAAAATGTTTTAAAATCCTTTCTGTGTGATTAAAGGTTAAAAGCTGAAGTATGCGTTGCCATGGCAACAGTGTTTTGTTTATAGAACTTGTCTTTTCTAGAACTTGTCCTTTAAATGGTAGGGAAGAACCACTTCAGTCTTAACATTGTATTACGCTCTTAGCTTTCATTAGTGAAATAATATTTGTTCATTTTTCAAGAAGCATAAAATGTTCCAATGTTCATTTTGTCCATTTATTGAATGGCATTAGTAGGCTTGTTACTTAAATACATCTAAAGAAAATGAATATGTACTGGTTAATCCAATTGAACCCATGTTAATACACTACTGTGGGTCTAAACATTGGTAAATATAACAAATTCTCACTGATATACAGAATGGAATGTTGTAATGCTCTGCTTCACTGTGATTTACTATGGTGCAAGGACTATTTCATTTGCCAACTTCTACTTTCTGATAAACTGTATTAATCAGGATAAGATAGGCTTTGTAGTTGTAACAATCAACTCTGACATGGCAGTGGCTTAAAACATCACACACTTGTTTCTTGCTTTCATGAAATTACCTAGGGTCCATACTCTCCAGGATATTTGGCTGCCACGCAGTACTTTAGTGATAGATGGCTTCTGTTCTATGCTCTACCATCTCAATACAAAGGCTTGTGGTTGCCCTAACAGAGGAAGTGAATGCCAGAGGATTTTGCACTGGCCTGAAGGGACACTCATCTATTCTGCTCGTAGCCCTTTGGCTACAATTTATTCCATGGCCCTGCCTACTGCAAGAAGGCTAGGACAAATAGGGAAGTGCTGATGACGTTTGCCAAGCATTCGTAACCCTCCCACGTCTATATATTCACTTACTTGCCTTGCCTTCACACCTTGGGAGTATTCTCTTTTTCTTTGTAACCACCCACAAGCCTCTCCCTTTGATCTGCCATACTCTTCAATCTGCAATGCCATATCATCCATAATAGACTAGAGCTAATATTTTACTACACTAGTCTAACCCCTGTCAATATTACTTCGATTCAATTTTTGGAAATAATATTTAGGGCTTCCTGGTCTCCTGGTCCTTAATCCACAGCCCCTTGTTTCTTCCTATTATCATTATCATTATAAGTATCATCTCAGTTCTTGCTTTATTGTCTGATTTCTTTACATGATGTGGTAATAGGCTATGCACAAAGAAAATTAAGTTCTCAGGGTCTCAGTTTTCAGTATCTGGAATATATATATATATATATATATATATATATATATATATATATACACACACACACACATACACACACACATTTGGATTTGTTCAGTATTTGTTGACACTCTCATATTGTTGGTTCATCAATCAGTATTCCCACAATTAAAATAACTCTATAACATTTTTTTCTCTTTTTTCCGTATTCCTTAAAATGGGATATGTCATTTTGTTTCACAAACTTGTGAACTTTTACTTGCTAGATTGCCCTTTTTTTGAGTTAATAAATTTATATCATTAAAAAAATTCAATCGACATTTCAGTGCCACTTAAATAGAAAGGCTTGTCTTGTCTACAAGTCCCTTGTTTATTTTTCTAGACTGCCATGATGCTGTGAGCTATGCAAAGTTTTATTATAATAGATCAGATTGCATTATTCTCACTTTGATTTTGATATCTGTCTATCTGTCTGTCTATCTATATCTATCCATCTCTATCTCCCTACCTCTTTCTTTAACTTTCTATTGCTATGAACATGAGAGTTCTATAACATGTAAAATTCTCATATTATGGCTACCTATGCTTCAGAGAAGCTATAGGTTACAAAATTTACACTATTAACTGCTGTGACAACTAGAGTTTAGTACAGTACTTATGCATATTTTAGTGCCCAATGAATGCTAACTTCCATTACTATTAAAAGAAATAATAATATTTGGGAATAGAAGATATTAGAGCTTACCATGGTAATATTTGGGACTAATATTTGGGAATAGAAGATATTAGAGCTTACCATGGTACTATTTGGGACTAATATTTGGGAATAGAAGATATTAGAGCTTATCATGGTATAAACTTGATACATAACTTACTACTTTTCACTTATTCATGGAGCTTACTTTTCAAATACTATGACTCATTTGATTAGATAATTCTTACAACATTAAAATAATAAACATAATAAATGCAAAATTCTGGGTTTGTGATTATTTGCTTTCAATTATTTGTCTAAAAGGTGAGAGAAATAGTATGAATAGAGGATGAAATTAGAAAATGTTCTGCTGAAAAAGTTGAGAACTTTCTGAGAAAGGCTGTGTGATATGAAATAATTGCAAATAATAAGTTGAAGTAACTAGTAGGTAAATTATTTTGAGCCTCTTTTTTAATTGGTAGCTACCAAGAGCTGCAAGAGCATCAACAATATATTTCCTCAAAATATAAAGCTCACAAGTCTCCTGAGCGCCCTGATGTTTGCAATCTATTCCAGTCTAAATGTTCCCTCATTTTGCATCAATCTTCTAATGATCTAGATTGCCCATTGCTTCCAGCTCTCTTTTCATGTTTTATTTGGTTAAAGGAAAATCAGCTTTACATTGTGAACAGGCATACTGTTAGTGAATTGTGAAATCGTGAGGAATTGTGTGGTAATTACGGAATATTGGCTCTCCACAGACATGTTGCTTCAACGTGGGAAGAACTGCCAGAGAATGTAAGTTTCTCTCCTCAGTAGTCCATCGTTACAGCAACAATTGTGGAAATCAAAGTGAGATGCGGAGCCATTTTTGATTGCCTTAAACGGCACGTTTATACATGCCAGCAAGAACCTATGCTTCTATATAAATTGAAAAGAAAATGAAACAGTCTGTGGATGTAGAGTCTCTTGGGTTGAATGGAGGTGCATCAGCTTGTACTTAACATCTGTTCAGGCTGGAAATGCAGGGGAAGCTTAATATGTTTACTCAATCATATTGACTTCCTGGGTGCCAAGGCAGAAAATCTGAAACACATGACCTCTGTTCACACTACGAGCGAGCTGTTTAGAACAAAGGTGATGATCCTGGAAGAAAATGTGGAGATGCTGTCTCAGGCGCCAGCACAGTTGGAATATTTTGCTGCCAGCAATCAACAGCCCTTAAACATCGACATTGCAGGCTTTTGTCAACTAGTGTACAGAGCAACCTCTAAAAACATTTAAGAAGGACTAGGAGACAAAACTGGCATATTTCTTAACATAGCAAAAGAATATACACATATGGGCTCCAAACCTTTTCATTTTTCCCCTTGCAACTCAATACAAAATTATCATGCATTGAATGGAGCATTCTAATCCAAATAGTTGTTTGTGAAGCCCAATTGTGAAGCTAAATTTCAGTCTCCTTTTTTGAAATCTTTCCTGCAAGCTTAAATACTTTGGCTAGCCAGATAACATGTAGTTAAAGTATCAGAAGGGGAAGTCATAAGGAATGCAATTGGTATGTAATCCTCTTTCCTTCAAAATGTTGTGAAACAAAAAAAATCATAAAATAAAAATTAACGTCAGAAGGAAGTCTTATCAGATTTAATCTAATTGGGGTTTGTTGTTGTAGTTTTAGGTTTTGTTTGTTTGTTAACAAATACACTCTGTCTCTCTGTCTTTGATTGGCAAATGTAAGATTGTAAAATGCCCAGGGTTTTTGTCTTGTGGTTGTTATTCAATTTAAATTTCACACTCCCCAAATTGCCCTCGTTTTGGTGGGCAAGATGGCAAGACAGTAGCTACAATTCAGTGGGATGAAGTGCTTTACTATATTCCATAGATTATACTGAGAGAGGTCAGTGGGAGGAGCAAGTCACTATGCTTGGGGGAATACAACAGGTCACAGAGTCAGCCTTTGAGATGGAGCTTAAAGCTTGAACAAAAATTCACTAGCTGGAGGGCGAAAGAGTATAGCCTACTAAGGGGAGGGCCTTTGGGAATGACAGGGATGTATTCAAAGGCCTGGAAATTTCAATAATGTTCTTCAGTTGGAATTAAAGGTATGTTGGGTGCAGAGATAAAGTTGAAAAGACATGTGGCTGAAAAGTTAGATCAGAGGTTATCGTCAAGGGCTGTTGATGTCAAACTAACGAGATTGTATTTTAGCGAGGAGGTCTGTGGTCTGCAAAGTGGGGTGGAGGTAACCTTCTTTCCTCCTCCTCCATCCTTTTGCCTTCTGTATCCTCTTCTTCCTTGTGAAACAATTTCTCTGTCCACCCTCCACGTCTGATACCACATCAACAGCATCCTTGGTACTCTTGTCCATGAGTAGCATTAGATGAGAACATTCTGGTACGTACTTTCAAAATAAATATTTCCTGTCTTATATTTAAATGGGAAAGCATGAATGAAAACATTTATAGTAATAAATTAAATATTAATAGGCAAGAGAGTATATAGTAGGTAGTGCAAAGTAGTAAAAGGAGTGGCTTTGCTACTTGCAAGCAATACTCTATTTTTATTTAGTAATTACCTACTAGATCTGGTAGAATGACTTAACCAGACAATGTACTTCAGGAAATTGGTATACAGAATATTGATTAAGATACATATACTGTGTAAATAAAATACAAGACAAATATAATGCAATGTTAGATATCACACAGAAGGTCTACATGACACTTATTTTTGTAAAATCCTAACATTTTAGGTATTCAACTAATGGTTTGATAAAATAGCAAAGAAGAATGACATCTTTTAAGGACATGCCTTGTATAAGCATTCTGCTTTTTAGAAACTTTTATATTTAAATATCATATGAATTTGTTTCATAAGCTAATACTAATATTGAATGTTAACATATATGTGATATCTAGATGTATGTTTCCTCCTTCAAAGTGAGTGCATGTATTTCCTTAAAAAGGGTACAATGGGATAAGAAAAACAAATTTTTAAGTTAATTATAGAAAAATAAGGGATCTATAAATAATATTAATGATCTTCTTTCTCTGTTAATGTATGTTGTGGGTGGCTCTCATATTTACTGAAGATAACCTGGAAATAATCCTGATTTTGTAAGTCTGGGCTATACTGACTACCAGTTTAAGGTCAAAATCAAGCAGAATTTTTCTAAAGAAGTTTCAGTTTCAAATTTGATCTCATTTGAACTTAATCTCAATGAAAGGCCTATAATCACTTAAATTAACAAGCAAAAAAAATGAAACATTAATTGTATCCTTTTAACTGAATTGAGAGCTGAAACATTTCGAGGCGTGTAGTCCCAAATTAGCTTAATTCTAATTTTTTCCCACAAACTTCATGTAAAATCAGGGTAAATTCTCATGCCTATACATAGACTTCTGCTATCTGCAACATATTTAAAAATCGTAACTGATTCCTTTACTTTGTAGAAATTTTAAACACTAACAAAAAGAAGGAAAGTCTTTTTTTTAACAATTTTATCCACTGTTGAATTAATCTGCACTCTAAAAATTCCATAGCACAACACATAAGATGCATATATTTTAATACTGAACCAAAATTTGTCCAAATAAACAGTAATGGGGTTCAAAATATGGAGGTGGTGAGTGACTACATTAGAACCTGATTATTAACATCTTGAGATCATTGGAACCCTAATACTAAATTTAGTGCTTGTAAGACATCGATTCACCACAACAAGTAGAGAAAACACCCTATGGCAATACATGCAAGATGTGCTGTGCCTTCTACCCACAAAGAAATGTACACAGAGCCATTCCAACTTGAAGTAGTTGTTTTAAAATTTGCACATATGCATCAGATTTAAACGTTTTCACTTCCCATTACAAGGGCAATCAGATCATCAGGCTAAATACACATGATATTTCAATAGACAGACAAATTCATAGCAAAAATGTTATGTTAAAAAATGAGTTTTGTTTTAAATAGATGAGTAGTGTTTCTTTGAATCTGTAAAATCTGTATGTTTGAAGTCTAATTTTGAAAATGGCTCTGATTTTAAATTAAGAAAAGTGCTCTACATAGTCTAAAATTATATAACACTAGTATGTTACTCTTTGAAAATGTTTCCTTATACAAGTAAGTTATGTTTACAGATGTGCTTCTAGAAGGAATATTTATGTATAGGTACCTCACTATTAACAGGGATAATGAATGTAAGAGGGAGACATAGGGAAAAAGAGAGAGACAGGGAGACAGGGAGAGACAGAGACGGAGAGATTACCATAGTAATAATCTTCAGGATGAAAACCAGAATTTTATACTTTCCTCACCAGTGTAGACTGTTGCCTCTGTACTGCCTTTTAATTGCAAATAAAGAACTACATGTCATGTCCTAAATCCAACAAGATCCAGTGACTGCAAGCTAAATGTTAGAACACTAGTACTGAGATTTCACTGCATGAAACTTAAAATAAATGTTGACATAAACATAAAATCCTGAACAGGATTTAGACTAGTATAACCATTTACTCACTAAAATTTAAATGTTAAATTAATTTCTTTATGTATGTTAGAACACAAGACCCCCTAACATGTCTTTTTTTTTTTTAAATTTAAGTAGTGAAGTTGAAAACATGGGACTTTTCTTAACCAACTTTCCTCAAATTATCAATATATTTTTTAAAAGGATATTCCTTTTAAGCTCCTTCACCATAGAGATTTGCACTGTTTTGACAAAGATCCTGGCTAATTTAAGCCCATGGCAGGAAGCAGTTTAAGGTCAGTAAAACAGAATTATCATATCTTGTTCAGTGAAGTAACACATAAAGAAAAGTGTCTGCTGAAAGCCAGCCAAATCACTGTCAACCCCAGAATTGTCAGGCAATTCCTGGTCTTCCAGAGTGCTATTCAACTTCCTCTGTGCATTAGGGATTTGCAGGCTAAGTAAATGCCTTTCAGAATAAGTCAAATTTAAGTGCATTGTCCAGCTCAGTGTTTCCATTGCTTGAGATAATCATGGTTCAGTGGATAAGAGCAAAACTGGAAGTGAAGAAATGCTCTAAATGGTCAGGCTTGTCCAAATTTCAGCCTCTGACACTGTCAAGGAACTTTTAACATGGAGCTTTAATTACCTCACCTATAAACTAGGGGCAGTGAGATTTGCTCTTTTTCAAACAGCAAGACTGTTTTAGAAAACAAACTAAATACATTTTTTGAAAGCGTATTTGAAATAATAATTTATGATGACATTATTTTAATTCTCACAAGATTTTCAAAACTATCAAGTTAAAAATCTCGGTAATTATAATCTTCAACTTGGATCAAAAAATTCATAAGAAAATTATGTTGGTCATCAAGTCATTTAATCACTCCTTGAGTCACTAAAGCATTTATTAAGCAACTATGATGTGCAAGTGAATATCCTTGCTATTAATGTACTGTGAATCTAAAACAAGAATGAGTCCTATGGAAACCATGTTGGAAGACAGTTAATTGCCTTAAAGGAAATACATAGTAAGTTTTTCTTGGTTTAGAAGACAATATCCATTTGTTAGACCACGACAGTTTTTAGCAACAAGAATAAATTTGAATTGCAAATAATTTTATTTCTCCATCATTTTAGAAATCTAAAATTGGCTTACAATTACCTTTAGAATAACATCCTGAATACTTTGTTCTTTAGGGCTTTGTATGATCTGGTTCCAGTCTGACTCACCAAACTTACCTCCTATTACTCTTCTTCCATTGTATGTCCCTCAGAATCTTGTCCTTATATTTAGAAATTTTAGTTCTATACTTTTGCTAGGGAAGATACAACACACAGTAAACTGTGATGAAAGCTTGACTAGGCTCTTCTAGATATAAACTGCCCATTTTAGGAATTAGATAAAATTTTGGTGAGGTTCACATCCCTTTTTGATAGTAGAGGGTCCTAACTGCTGTTCTTATATAAATGGACAGCTAACTAACCAAACTTCATCCGAAAGTGAAAACTGTTGGATATATTTTTGAGAAGTGAAGATGGAAAGTGGTATGGCAAGGAACTTGTTATGAAGCCATAGAACTTTCCTCTGAGCTGTTTAACACAGGCAGTCAGTCAAAGATGTCAAGCAGTGTCTCTTTTATTACTTTGCATTCTTGGTGTAATTCTAAAACAGAGACTTCATGAAGAGCCTAAGAATAGATTTTCTTTTTTGTTACCATTCTAACTTCTACTTTCATACCCCTCAACTCCAAATTCTTCTTTTTCACTGAAAGCTGTACATCTTTTAATTCCTTCACACATTCACCTTCTTCCCTGTTACAACTATTCCGTCTCTGGAAGCCTGGAGCTAATTGGGGTCTGTTCTTGACATGTTCTTCCTTACCTGGATTTAAGTCCTATTCCATTTCTCTGGCTTCTACCATTTTGGTTCTTGGACAATGCCACCTACTCTCAAACTAAGTTCATTACCATCTAAGATTGCTTGACTATTGCTCCACTGTACCATTTGTTTGGGTACAGATCAACCATTAGTCTATCTAACCATATGGAAACACTCTCTCTTAAATGTTCTTGAAGCTAGTTGTATTTTCAGCTTTACTCTATTCATGGAGAGATGGCACAAACACACAGAGAAGTCCTCATTTTCTTATTTTTATTCATATTCATTTGGTAATTTCATTCATATATTTAGTCAGTATTTTCCACCAACACTCTTAAACGTTGATGTCATCTTTAACACTTGTGGGGTTTTTCCCTCCTCACTGAGCCATCATAATTTTTCTTTTATTCCCCCTTCTATGCCCAGTCAGGTCTTTATGAACTGGCTACTAGGTTTGAGCAATAGAATCCTGCTGGTCTAGCATTTGAGGACCTGTCTTTATAATCAATCAAAACCGTCCAAAATCAAGACTCACATTCAGAAACACAACCTTGATCACATCTCTCACTTTTTCAAACCCCTCAGTTTGTGACCTCTGCTTATGATTCAAGGCTTTGTTAGACATTGAAAGTTCTCTGAAGTCTAGCCTGAATGATCCTTTCTATTCTTATTTCTCATATGTTCCAGGAGATATCTGACTTCCCTCAAAATAATTGCTTGCTGTTTTCTAGGAATATCTTCACATTTCTACTCCTATGTACCTGTTTATGTTTTCCCTGGAATTCATTTTTCACTTCCTTCTATTAAGAACTTTTATTCTTTTCTCAAGGGTCATTTAATACCAATTTTTCAATGAGAAGTTCTGTTTAATCACTCCATGGAGTACTCAGTCATGTGAAAGAGGAAGTTTTATAAGCAGTAAATAAGGTCACAGTTAAATAAATGCTGTGGTTGAAGACTTAGTTCAAGGAAATTAGAATACCATATACCAAGTTATCCCTGCTCTTTGAGCATCCCTTATCTAGATTGTAATTCCTTAAGTCACAGATCATATCATGCTCCTCCTCCTCTTTTTCATTTTTATCATTCCCTGTAAATCTTCCAAATAAAATCTGCTCAATACTGTATTATTATTTGATTGCCTAAGTTGGAAGGTGTATTCTATAAAGGCTAAGCTCTGGACAGAATTTTTTAATTTAGCACTATCCAATGATTCAAGAAAGCCTTCCAAGACTACATTAAAAAAACTCATGTTTTATACTCTTAAGTCATCATTAATAAATTACATAAATAACCACTGAAAGGTTTAGACTATCAGGTACTCTTCTAAATGCTGAAGAAATGGCAGACCCCTGCTTTCAATAGATTATGGACTGTTCTTAGCACTTAGATAATTAAAAAATTATATTTCTTGATTAATATTTATAAAATACTGTATATTTTAATTACATTATTAAAATATTTCTACATCTTTTATTCTTTATGTCTACATAACCTCCTCATCCCCAGGGCAGACATTATTTCTCTTTTTCCTCTCCACTGAAGAGGCACTGTTCATCATAGGGTTTATCACATAGTAAACACTCAGTAAATACAGTACTTGTGGAAACCATGCATAAAATACTTAAATACAAATATCACTATCTATGCAATTATTTGTAAGTTAATCTGATGACCAGTTTACCGCTATCCTTTATATGAATGAACTATTTTACTTGAAATAAGAATTTTCTTTTTTCTTCTCTCATTAGATTTATTTAAAGGAAAACCTTGTTCCAGATTTTCAAGTTCTCAGGGTTCCTGTTGATCAAAGAAGTTACCATTTACTAATGAAGGAGTATTTCCAGAGGTCATTTGTGTTTTCTAAAATCAGGTTGACTGGTATTAAAAATTTAACACAGATGCTGAAACAGTAAAAAAAAAAAAAAATCACACGTTTCTATTAATCAATCAATAGACTACTGAATTGTCTCTCTGATATTAATTGCCTTTGAAAAATACAACAGCCCATGTATCAGTAATTCTCAACCTGTCAGGATAAGTAATTCTCAACATTAAAACTAACTTGCTTGGAGAAGGGGAGATAATATTCAGGTTATTCTGAACTTGAAGTCATTTTGGACTGCTCTCTTTCTCTCACACTGCTTATCCAATCCATTAGCAAATCCTTCCAGCATTACCATTAAAACAGACTCAGAGTCCAAACAGTCTCACAACCTCCACTGTTCCTAGTCCAGTTAGAGCCACCACAATCCCTAACCTGGACTCAAAAAACAGCCTTCTGACATGTCTCCTGCTTCCACACTGGAAGACTTTCTCCTTTGCAGAAATCATGATGATCCTTTAAAAATCTGGGTCAACATTGTCACCCTACTATTCCAAATTGTGCCTGGCTTCTCAACTCATTCCGAATAAAATTTATGCTGTCTGGGTACCCTGCTATCTCTCTGATGTCATCTGTGGTCACTCCTCCCCTTGCCTCAACCACACTGGTCTCCTCAAGTGGGGTCCAAGGTTTCAAACATGCCTGAAGCCCTCTCAGAGCATTTGTGAGAGTTCTTTACATGGCTGAATATACCTTTCTCCCAGAAAATCATGAAATGGTTGGCGCCTTCACTTTCTTCCACCTGTATTTAAATGTAATTATCCAAGAGGGCTTCTTGGACCAAGTTATATGAAACAGCATTCCCTCTACACCATTTATGTTCTATTCTGCAGCATTTCTTTGCCGTCATTCATTCACCACTTGCCTTATCACGTTTTCTCATTTATATACATATATATAAATCAAACATTAAAAATAATATTTTTCCTGGGTACTTGCCACCCTCTACAATAGAACCTCCGTCAGGAAAGAAATGTTGTTTTGTTCACTTCTATATCACCAAAGTCTGGAAGGATGGCTTGTAAAATGTAGGTAATTAATATTACTTTTAAAAAAATTGGGGGAGGAAGTAATCAGGTTTGTTTGTTTGTTTGTTCATTATTTTTTTAAAGGTAATACTGTGGAATGAACCCAGGACCTCGTGCATGCGAGGCATGCCCTCTACCAGCTATACCTTCCCCCTTAATGCTATTTTTTTAATGCTTAAAAATCTTTCTTACTGAAAACTGAAAGACTCTTTACTTTATATTTAAATTATTCTAATTTGAAAGTTTTCTATTTAATTTCAAGTAAGAATGGCATGTTTACATGAAACAATTTAAATAAAATAGACATTTTTATATTCCATATTTCATCCACTGTGAAGGAATATGCTTCTGTGCTTATACAAATGAGCTAAAATAAAATATATATCAGAACAGCCTAATGTTCAATGGAATAAATATATCTCTAGATTTCTAGATCTAAGTCATGAAATAGAAGATACAGCTGTCTCAAAAGAATTCTAGAACTTAAAAGGGAAAATAATTTTTTTAGGCATAAATCTTTCCCATAGTTTGTAAAAGCAATAGTAATTTATTAAAATTATTTCCTATTTTTGTGTTATTTTGCATTCCTCATTCTTTAAATCATATACCTTATGCATTTGAATATATACAGCTTTATAATGTCATGTAATACAAAATGCCTTGCAATGTTTGTGATTATCTACAGTTAGTGGCAATGAAGGTATCTAGTACTCTCATTATGAACTTCTCTGTCTTAAAGAAGTCCTATATTTAAAAAAATTTTAGTTGGTAAAATAGATAAAATATATGCCTGCACTGCAAAAATGTGTTTGTGTATGTGTCTGTGTATGTGTGTGTGTATGCGCTTGTGTGTGTGGAAAGAGAAAAAGAGAATTGTTTTACTATTCACACAAAATAAAAGTTACAACATATATAGTATCTTAGGAAGAGTTTTACTGTTATCTGATTATAATCCACTTGAGCTCTATAAAAATTCTCAGAATGTGTAACATAAAAACAAGTATTATTTATGATTTCTACTGCTTCAACATTTACTGTAAAGATCCTTATGACAGAAAAATCTACTGTCTATATTCAACTGTCTCCAATAATCTCTCTCCCTTTTTAATGTTATAGTCTTTTCTAAGGATGAACTTAGTATTTCACTGTGTGAAGTGTCAAGGCTTGCCAGCAGTTCAAGTCCATTTCACTAGGAGTAGATATATGAAACTTCATGCTTCCTAGCTGTGCATATACATTCACCTGTTAAAGAGAAATATTATGATGTCTTTCTTTGATATAAAATATTGAAAAGACTTTCTGTTTCAATGCTAACTTTAACTAGTATGGTGAAACCATTATAGTATGTGTAAAAGTAAACCTGTCACATGAGGGAATGTAGATCATACCATTTTTAATGTTATTTCAATCTCTAATTTTCTGAATCATTAAGTACATACTATATTAATATTGGATTGTGGGGGAAAATCACTACATCTGCATAATCTCTAATACTAGTCATTAAATTATTAAAGACATGTACTTGTCAGTGACATTGCATTTCCTAGAATTTGACTGGAGTTATATACTTATGAATAAAGTAAAATGGAAAGTTAATATTTTCTGCATTGCTAAAAATTAATAGGAAAACTAATCTACAGTCTTATTTTAAAAATATTTTTGATACATGAAGAGTGAAACGACTGCTACAGTCATATGATTATCTTCATTATTTTATCCATTCATCATCTAAGATTGATT
Organism: Camelus ferus; assembly: GCF_009834535.1. Lineage (NCBI taxonomy): Eukaryota > Metazoa > Chordata > Mammalia > Artiodactyla > Camelidae > Camelus > Camelus ferus. The sequence continues at coordinate 24,707,490 of NC_045697.1, forward strand.
TAACCATCATTTTATAATTTTGTGTTCAGTAGTTGTTTAAAAGCATTGCTTATATAAAAAGTTATCAAATCATACAAAATATACAACACCTTGAAATAACCACAATAAGAAATAAAAACATCTTGAATTATTTAAATCTCAGATACCCCCAATATATAAAATATTCTGTATCAGAACACCAGCTCAAATGTCACAGTATATACATTCCTGATTGAAAATACATACCTCCATTTTTTCTTGGAATAGGTACTGAGAGCAATCATTTCGATTGGATTACTAAGATGAATGGAATTTGTTGAAATGATAAGGCAAATGAGAGAATGAGAAAGAGATGTAGCAGATGAAATATCAGAAAGAAAAAAAAACAAGAACTTTATTATATTTGATCAAATTTAGTATATAGATATATAGATACATAGATATATAATGCTATTGTTAATATAAATGATTGTGAGAATAATTAGATAAGTGGTCAGACTTCATGAAATTGAGAATATTTCTCCTAATTCACTGAAAACTGGTTTATTTGATTATGATTAGTATTTCTGAAATATGTCCACTTCTAAGTAGATGCACATGTAACAATAGTTAGATGAATGACACAGAATGTGCAAAAATCTAGTTTTTCTATCTAAAAACCATTATAATACACATTTATTACTGTGTGGGTTCCTTTTATCAAATTAGGTACTTACAATATAGATTATTCTTTTAGATAACTAAGGTACCTTTTCTTAAAAAATAGAACTGGCAAAAGCACTAACGGGTTTGACACACCATGTCGGTCATGCCCAACAAAGTTATGACTGACAGCCTGCCTAGGGCCTCAGGGACAAGTCTTTAGAAGAAGGGCAGAGTTCAAGGAAAAGGTCTGGAACAGAGCAAGACTAATACCTCAGAGGGTAACAAAAACTGCCAAGGTCAAATTAAAATCAATCTATCAGTTTATAGGCAACTCATGTGGCAAAGACAAGGCCAGAGCTCCATGATTCTGCTCCACACAAGCAATGAAACACCATTTTTATAAATTCTATACAGAGGAGTGTGATATCTTGTAACAGTGACTGATAAGCTGTAAATCTGTTTCAGGTGTTTGAGATGCTCTATCTCTCCCTATTCAAGGATGACTTCATCTTTGTAGAATTATATTTTGTGTAACCTTCAGTGTTTCTTGGGAATTTTTTTCACAGTTATCTTTAAAGGTGCTAATCCCATATTTTGTAATCTGTACTGTGTCATAATGTTAGAACTGTGTGAAGGATACCATTGGCTTTAAGACAAGACTGGTTTGAATCACATTTCTGCTACTTACTCATTGGATGACCCTGAGCTGTTTATTTTACACCGCTAGGCTTTGGTTTTACCATCTCAGAACAGTGATGATAATAAATGGCCTGCAATGTTGCTATTAAAAAGAACGGAGAAAACGAAGGTACAACATTTAAATTGAGGCTACAGAAGAGCCATAGTACCATTATTTTATTGTACATTTCTCTGACAGCTTAGTTCAGGAACGATCATACAATCACCACAACTCTTCCTGTTGCTGAAGATGAAAATCACAGAACTAGGATGCCATATAGCTTTCATCTCACGTGTTAATGCCAAGATATTCCTAATGGTTACATAGTGCACTGTGTCAAGAAAAGTTTTGGAGTTCATTAATGACTACCATGAAGTGTTTTCTATAATTGGTGGAAAAGGGTGATAGCACAACTATATATGTTGACCCTTATGTGGAATGCTTAATTAAATTAATGTAATTGAAAAGTTTTCCATCAATCTAAATTACTTTAACTTGAAGTGTTTATAATAATTATTTAAGTGCTATGTAAGTGGAAAATTAGCTATGTCACAAGGCTCATATAAGTACACTTAGGCAAAATAAGTCAAATATTTTGATTTTTCAACACTGTCAGTATTATAGCAAAACATCAGCCATTCAGATTTTTTTTTAAAATGTGGAAGCAGTTCCTTCATTGGATAGCTTTGTACCTTCTCTTGGAAACAAGAAGAGTGATCCTAGAGCCGCGATTCTCAGCTCAGCTCTAATCAATAGAAAAGCAGTGGATTTTTTTTAATATTATAAATGCAGGTAATGACATAGAATAACCTGATGCAGTAGGTTAAAGCAGTTAAGATTGTGTATTTTTCAAAACTCCAAAGATAATTCTAAAACAAAGGCTGGTTAAGAAGTATTGCCTTACAGCCTTGGAAAATACATTTTTATTATGAAATTGATAAATCAGAGTTGTAATTTTCTTTCCTAATTTGGTAATGACCAACTTCTTACACATTAAAGCCATCATTAAAATTAAGTTATAAAGCTTTACTTTTCACTAAATTTATAAATTGTATTATATTTAATTATTTTTTTTTTATTAATTTTATGACTATCTTGAGGCTCTGCTCTTCTCTTTCCTTCTCTTTCCCTGTCTCCTGTTTAACCAATACATACTAACTGTTGGCCTTGATAATAGTAAATACTAAACTGTAAATTCTCAATATTGATAAATTTTAGTGTGTATAATTTTCAAATCCTTCATTTTTTCCTCTTGTATGATACCAGTATTGACTGAAATTATAATTATTTCATAAGGAAACTGCATCTTAATTCTGATATTGTTTGGTAGTCCTATGTGTTATATTACTATAAAATACTGTCTTACTCATTTTTTCTTTCTTAGACCAAAAGCTATGAAGTTGTGTATTCATTAGTTTCTAAGTTTCAATTTTATTGTTGGAAATGTTTCAGAGAATTTAGTCAGCATTATATAGCATTTTTGATGCCACAACAATAAATAATGATGTCATTTTAATTGTATTTCTAATAAATTCTTCCTGAAATTTTTCTGGATATGGTGAAAATACAGCTGTAACAACTTTAGAATTAATATTTTACAATATTCCTTTGTTTTTTCATTCACTTCACTAAATTCCAGGTGTTTCTTTTCTTTTTTCAGAAATACACACATATATAATCATAATCATATGTATTTATATATGGATATGTTTATAAATTTTTATAAACACAAATATACACACAATTTGAGGGACAAGTTTTTTAGCCCATATCAACTCAATAAGGCACTTAATCATACCACAGGTACAATAATAAATCTTCCTTAAATACCTGATTGACTGATTGGTTTTAATGACAGAGTTGATCATTAATATAAAAATAAATAATAAAAATAGGAAGATATAAACAAATGTATGGTAACAATGTATAAGTTAATAATTTAAAAACCCATATACAAATAATAAACAAAGGCTAAGTTCCTTGACATTGCATGCAAGTGCCTTTGTACCCCCTACTTCCCTAACTCCGCTCTCTCTGCTCTCTTACAGTCTGGGCCATGTTAAACTACTCACATTACTCCTGATTCTTCATACTCTCCTACCTTCAAATCCTTCTTCATTATGATTTCTCTGGAAAAACAGTCACTCAGACTCTTGTGTTGGCCTACAATTTCTCCTGATTCAGTACTGACATATCGTCCTTTGAGACGCCATTTCTAAATTTCTGAGCTGGCGATTGTAATGCTTCTAAGAGTTTGCAAAACACTTTGTGCATAATTGTCTCATAGAACATGTCTCCCTGGACAACAAGAGTCTGATTATTTGTCTGGACTGAGTATTAGTGATTTCCCAAAGTATTATTGAGCATCTAAAGGAATTTTTTTAAACATTAGGCCTACTGTAAAATTTCCTTAGACATTAGACCTGTGCTGAGTTAGATATACTTTGGTCAGGAATGTGAGAGAAATTGTTTGACCAAAAAAACTGAAGTGTAAAATCTGGCATTAAATATCCTAAACACAATCTGTAAAAATACTAAAATGTAAACAAGCTGCTTTTTAAAATGTTAGGGAAGTGAAACTTTTCAATCCTTAAATTTGTAAAACATGGCAATTGAAAGAGGCAGGCAGGCAGATGATGCCAGGATTTTACACATGTCTATAGGGTTTCTGTGGGATACATAGCGATTTCAGTAAAAATACAAATATATTGTGAGAGAGAGTATAGTAAAATGATTAATGTTGGGATGGGCTCAAGGGATCCCACTATATAGGACCTGTGTTTTTATCCCAAATTCTGAACGAGATGGAATCAACAGATAGAGAACCAAAATATTTCTTTTGCTATTAAAAAGTTTAATTTGAAGGTCCTAGATAAATATGAGCAAGTAAACATTTTATTCTTTAGTACAGATTTTGGTATCACCCACCAGAGAGGTAGCTTGATTCTGTAGAGCAGACACGCTTCTCAAATCAGTGAGGAAAGAGAGAGAGAGAGAGAAAGAGAGACATTTCCCATTGCTGCCCATAAATGCAGGTATCTCCTAGATTGTATATGTTGAGGAATAGTTGTTATCTACCAGCTAAGTGGTACCTTTTCCTCTATGGGATTCAGTAAGGAGTCAGGCAAAAAAAAAAAAAAAAAAAAAAAAAAAATTAAAAAAAAATTTAAAAAAAAACCAAGAATATTTATTGGAACTCAATAAGCCATTAGCATAGATTTTGTTCTAACCTTTGGAATTTGCTCCTTTGAGTACGGTACGGTGACACTAGTAGGAAGAAATACATATTTCCTTTCAGAAAGCTCCAAAATTGGTTAACACATCCCATTAAGTAAACCAACAATAAAGTCACTATGATAAAAGTTAAAATTGTTTGCCTATCACATTTCTCAGCTCATACTATAACTAGCCAAGTTGCATGTTTTCCACTCTAGCCTATTGGGAGTTTTGCAAAGAGATCAATGATGTAATAAAGACACAAGTAATAAGATGCACTCATTTGAATATAAACATTATAATACTAGTCAAATAGTCAGTCTGACTCAAAATTTAAAGTCAAACATTCAATCCCATTGCAATCAATGAAGCTTTGTATTTTTCTCCCTGAAAAGATCCAGCTGTCTCAGGACCTCTGAATTGAATTTATTCCATGACAAGTCTCTCCTGTCATTTTTAAAGCTAGCAAAGAGATAATAGATCACATATGATTTTCATTACACTAGCACCACAAACTCCAATTTAAAAGTCCAGGCCAGTTGCCAGATTGTTGAGCAGTTTTCCCAGCAAAAAGTCTATACAACATCCCAGCATTTAGTGTTGACAAAAACTCTAGCAGAAATTCAGCGTTACCTGAGAAAAGGAGAAAGAAAAAATATTCTTAATTTGTTTCTTACCTGAAAGCCACAGTTTCAGCTGGTTATCCAGAATCCATGACACTGAACTTTGATTCAAATTGGAGAAAGCCCCCAGGGAAAACATGGTTTGGCATGATGGATTACCCCAGCTAGAAGAGGGGAAGCATCTCTTCCTATTCTTTCCTCTCAGACAGTGGCTTTTGTGACATTTCTGCTGTATCACCTTGACACCTCCTTGGAGTTTGTGCTTAGCCCGTATTGTCCTCTACTGTTACCTGAAGCCAAGAGGCTGTTACGGAAACAACAGGCCAGCCAAGAAACAAGCACCACTCGGAGGGTTGCAGTACTCAGATGTATTACGCCAGCAGGCTCAGAGGGGCTTCTGCTCCGAAGCTCTGAGCACCTCCAAGACGTGCGCATGAGGTTTTATAGGGTAAAGTACCAAGCTTGGGGTATTCGGCCAATAGGCATGGAACAGCTTTAGCAGCATCATTATCACAAAAGTGGAGGCAGGGAGGCAGCAAAGCAACATTCCAAAGCCAGATATGTATCTTTGAAAATCCAGCTGGCTAGCAAAAAAACATGAACAGCAAACCAACACTAATTAACCTAGATTTACAAGTTAGTCCAGCAGAACTCAGATCAGTATTCTGATACTTGGATTTGTGAGTTATCTTGTTAGACCAGCCCAGTCTCTCCTTCACAAGGCTACACAATTTATCTGTAAACCACTAAATGCTAACAAACAAAAAATTTAGCAAAACGAAGACCTGTGTTCTGCAGCATCCTTTAAGTACATCCCAAATTTAAATTCACTCACTCTAGCAGCGTCAGAAGCATCAATCAGTGTTAGTTTTCTATCCTAAAATTTTTCTTTTTCTATTTTTCCAAGTTTATAAACCAATCTTTAAAATCTGGGGATCTTGAAGTTTTACAGCTAATTAAGTTGAGTGGAGATAGCCCTTTTCAAATATGTGGCATGTAGGTGAGGAAGGAAACATGCATTTTATGCAAGTAGATTCCTCCAAGGAGAAAGAGAGGCAAGGCATTTTCTGCACCCATTTACATTGCCTCCCCTGGGGGAATGCTATGCTAAAGCATCTCTTTTCGAATGAAAGGAAGTATCTTCAATGAGAGAAGTTTTCCTTCCATTTTCAACAGTTAAGAACCACGGTTGGCTTTTACTTCTGGGATGGGAATACGGAAAGCTCCATTTCACTTCTGGTGAAACTAGTGTAATTGATGAAGAACATAAAGAAACATTTATATAAAGTCTCCAGAAACCGTCTTAAGGGTAGAGAGCAAATAAAGAAATATTTATTCCAGAAAGTCTAGGACAACTTGATAAGAAGTTAGTCTATGGGATCTAGCCATGACCTGCTCTCTGACACTCCCCACACCACCCACAGTTTGGCAAAAAGAAAGGCTCACTCTGGGTGGGTGTGACCAAGAAGATAAGGCACCCTCTCCATTCAGCTCTCCATCAGACGGATACACTATCTCCTGTAGAGGAGAGGAAGGATGTGAGCATTTGTGATTGTGTCCAGTTTAAAGTTGAAGAGGCTAAATTGCTGGTGAGTGTGAGGAAATGGTGGGTACTCTCTTCCTCCATCCAGTCTCACTCATTCGCTATAAATAAACCCCACGTTTGACAAGCTAAAATTTTGAAAGCCCATTCTCCCTCACATCAGCTTGCTAATAAGGCAGAGGTTCTACAAAGAAAGAGGCAAGCTGAGAAGACCAGAGGCTATCATTCCACCCAATTACCTGTTTAGTAGCTTCGATATTCTTTTTCCTTGGCCCCAAAGCTCTCAACCTTCAAGGCCAGATTTTTTGATGGGAAAAAAAAAGAGAGTGTGGGGAAGTTCAAGCCTAAAGGTACTCTTTAACCAATTCCTTTTGTTTAAAAGCAACAAGCTAAAGCATAGTCTTTTTTTTCCCCCCACCAGAGAGAACTGGAGAAAGAAAGCTAAGAAGAGACTTTAGAGGTCAGAAAGAACCTCAAAGACCACCCACTCCCAAAAGCTATCCCTGTCCCAATTTAATTGGATTAGACTCTAGAGTGGTTTATGCCATAAAGCCTTGTTGAAAACAATACAGTTATCAGCATGCAATTAGTGGATCCTAACAGCTGTTTGGAAAGCCAATTAGGCAGACAATTAACAGAGAGATCAGGGAAAGAGATAGCCAAGGAGAGCCCTTCCGAAACTCCTGGCATCCCAGGGTAACTCTGAGCAATAATACCTCAGGCTGTGCCCTCCAAGCAGCAGCATCTGAGGGTTCACAGTTCAGGGAAAGAGCTTCACTGCAATAGTCTAGCCGGATCACTAACAAACATCAACAACTAAAACAAGTTCTGCTGAGAAGCGAGATAAATCACTATCCAGATTTTTTAAACTCCATTATCTAAAATGTTCGTTTCAACAACAACTATATATAAATGTATATACATATACATATACATGTCATATTTTTTGTTCCTCAATTCCTCCAAAAATCCCTTCTTCTGTGGTTTATTGCATTTTTTCTAGTGCATTTTTCTGGGTTACCTCCAAATACATGTGTATTTATGTGTATATGTAAAACATGCAAAGAAGCAGAACTGTATGACTCACACACAGGAAAAGATAGGAAGCAAAAACGCCTGTGAGAGGACCAAGATGTTGGGGTTTAACAAAGGCATCAAAGCAGCCATCATAAGTATATTCCAAGACCAGGGAAACTATTAAAAAGTAAGGCAAGCTCTGATGCCAATGTCTCATCAAAAGTAAAGGCTCGACCAAAGTAGGACTAGTTTTGTATGCTACTGAAGCTGAGTTGGTATCAAATCAAGCTAGGCTGTTAGAAATTTAGGATATTAATTAGAATCCCCAGGATAATAACTCAGAAAATTAAAAAAAAATACATAGAAAAGAAAAAAAACAAAAAATGCACTAAAAATACAATAAATCATAAAAGAAGGGATTATTGGAGGAATGGAGGAATAAAAAATATATATGTAAATAGCAAAATGGTAGAAGTAAGACCTTTCCTATGAGTAATCACTTTAATTATACATGAATTAAACTCATCAATTAAAAGACGGAGGCTGGTAGAATGGATAAAATATATAATCTGTTTATAGTCTGTCTACAAGAGTTACCTTATACCCAGAGATACAAATAAGTTGAAAACAAAAGAAAGATATTTCACCCGAGTAGTAACCAAATAGAAACTGAAAAGGCTATTCAAATATCAGGGGAAAAAAACCCAAACAGACTTTATATAAAGAAGGTTAATTGATAAATTGATTAAATGGTCAAATTATCAAGAATATATAAAATTATAAACACAGGCACACACAGATACTCATAGATTCCATGGCAAAGGCTCATGTCATGCATGGGAAGCACCAGAGTTGGTCAGGAGGCAGAAGATGTTGGGGAAATTGTGGTCAAGAGCCTTTACTGTGGTGGTTTCTGTGGGAAGCAACAGGACGGGCAGTGACAGCAGGCTAGTCTGTACGATTTCCGTGGGCTCTGGGGCATAGTGGCTGTCCTTAGTTGTCTGGGGGTGAGTAGAGCAGGTGGAGGGGGCCTGGTATGCAAGAGTCCAGAAAAGGAGGTAGTTGGGGGTATGGCATCTGGACTGGCTGGTATGCATTTGCAGGCACACTTAGGAGTGAGCTTTTTACTATAGGCAGGAATTGGCTAACCCAGGGAGGGGCAGTCTCTCTAGGATCAGCAGGGCCCCAGATGTCAGAACATCAGAATATGTAAAATAAAAGACATGGTTAATAGAATATTAGATTATTAGCAAAAGTTTGAGACTATACTGATATAAGTGCTTGAATAAATAGAGAGAGCCCTCCCATGCAGAGAAGTGCCAAATGATTTTGGTAAATACTCTACCTTTAAGGAGGCAGAGCACAATTCCCCACTTCTTAAGTGTGGGCTGTGCACAGAGACCTTCTTCCAAAGAGGACGGTAGCTAAGGGAGAACAACAGAGTAGCTTTACGGTGGAGAAACAACTCCCCACGCTGGGGGATGAAGCTTAGCACCAACAGTGACTGGTCATTGATACCATGTGTCTTTGATGTGATGAGTTCAGAATGGCACTTTAGCTCTATATTTTTCCTTTCCAAAGTATATTATTCAAATTTAATCATGAGAGAAAATATCAGACAAATTCTAATTGAGGGACATTCTACAAAATGTTAAAACACCTAACCAGTAATCCTCAAAATTGGCAAAGGCATAAAAAAACAAGGAAAGTCTGAGAAATGGTCACAGCCAACAGAGCCTTGAGAAACTTGACGACTAAATGTAATGTGGTCTCCTGGATGAGATCTTGGGAAAACTGAATAAAGAATTGCCTTTAATTAATAATTATATATCCATATCAGTTCATTTATTTTGACAAATACATCCTATTAATATAAAATGTTAATAATTGGGTAAATTGGATCTGGGGTTTATCTGAGTGTTTCTGGCTCAGGATTTCTTACAAGGTTGTAGTTAAACTGCTGACCAGAGATGAAGTTATTTCCAGGGATTGACTTTGGAGATTCTCATTCCAAACTCAATCAGATAGTTGCTGGCAGGTCTCAACTTTTGGGAAATCCACCAATGATAATAAACATTCTAATAAAAATAACCATAGATAATACTGACTGAGCACACTGTCAAGTGCTTGTGTATTGTCTAATTTTATACTCACAGCAATGCTACTAAGTTAATATTATTGTTTGTGCATTGTGTGTTCATACAAGCAATGGTAAGAATTGAAAGTGGAAAGCAAATGGTTTTAATTTGGGGAAACTTAAAAATTATTTACATGACTTCTTCCAAATAGCTTAATGGTTCCCATTTTGATACAGTAAGGGAAAAGACAAAAAGATGAAAGAAAAAGCAACCCTGCATAAATTAGGAATATATGCAATAAAATTACTGTATACCTAACATAATATTTTTGTTAGAAGAATGACAGATTATTTTGAAGAAAAATACATACAATAGAAAAAACAGGGCTAATAAATTTTTATATAATCTATACATCTGGACAATATTTTATTGTTGTTTTCAATATATAGTACTTGATGTTATTTTTTTCTGTGAATATGACTGTACCCATGTGTTTGTTCATTTTTATTAATGTGTACTCACAGAATCTATAACCAGATGTGCGGTTCATTAGGTACTACATAACAACCATATTGAAGCATTTTACTCTTTGAACTTGGTCCAAAGAAGAGGCTGAGGCTGTGATTGTAAAATCCTCTGTAAAGATCTCTGAAAGGTGAAAGGTGTTGTTGCCTACACAGAGACCTATGTGGCAAGGAACTGAGGGAGGCTTGTGCTAACAGCCACTCAGTTCAACAACCTTCCAGAAACTAAGTTACATCGATACAGTGAGTTTGCTTAGAGATGGATCCTCTTCCAGTTGAGCGTCCAGATGAAACTGCAGCCCCAGTCAACACTTCTACTGCAACCTCAGAGGACACCCTGAGGTAGAACCACTCAACTAAGCCTCTTTTGTGTTTTTTGGGTTTTGTTTGTTTGTTTGTTTTGTTTGTTTGTTATGCTGCAATAGAGAATCAGAAGGGTAAGGTTGTTGTGAGCCTAAAACTGATAACGCAGGAAGCTCTGCCACAGCATAGGTGCTCAATCTACATTTTCAATTGCTATTTTTATTAACAATGCTCATATTTGATGAGATTCCCCTTTTATTAGCATATTCCAAGAATATTGAGAGAATGGCTCTAATTTTATCAGACTTTCAAAAACTTCTGAATAGGCTCCAATACATAAAATTAACTTCTAGAAAAAAAGGTACACAGCTATTCATCTATATATTTTTTAAAGCATATCTTATTTGGTTTCCTGTATTTTATTCCTAAGTCTCTTTGGTAAGTTTACAGTACCTTACTTTTTCAATCCATAAAATGAGAAATAATTTCCACCTACACACCTCACAGGATATTGTGAAAATTAATGAGGTAATATGTATGAAGCTCTAGAAGCCTTTAAATAGTGCTATAAAAATGAGGATTTTATCCCTGTGTGTGGGTCCTACCTATTTTTCTGAATGGCTTCCAGCATGGTGACAGAAGAAATGATAGATAAGTGAATAGGTAGGCAGATGGGAGAGAAGGTGGGAGAAAGAGAGAAAAAATAGAATAATAAATTACAGAAGAAATTATTGGTTTCAAAATTGTAATGAAAGTGTCTTTTTTACTTCCTGATCACAGGTATTTTCAATGATATGCAAACCTGTATTTGACAGCTATCTGGTTTCTTCTTGTATTTTTGGAATGATTAAGGGGATATTAATTAGATCTTCATAATTCATTTGACACATTTTTAACTTCTAATCTATATATGATTGTTTTTTCTACTGAAAACATCCACTAAAAATAACACAATTTTCTATGTATTTTATCAATCTCTTCTCTCCTTATCCAATCTATATCTTTCAGATTATCAATGCTTTAATATTTCTATTTTGTACACATGCAAGTGTTTGTGTGTATATAAATGCAAGAACATATAATTAAAATGGAATATTTTCTAGCTGATGTTCAGTGACAAAGTACAAGAAAAAAAGCATATGTGACAAATTATATCAAGTTTCCAAACAGAGGGATAAATCATGTGAACAATATTTTCATATGTATAACACATAAAACCACCCATAAGACCCATATTTAACTATACCGACCTTAAATCCAGTCCAATAAAGGCTCTTAAGCAATTATGAAAGAGGCTGGGAATTTATAGAGAAACTTTGGTGAGCTCCTATAAGGTAGGGATGGGGGAAGTCTGTTCGTATGGCAAGCCTGGTGGGCACAACACAGAGAGCTTCTGTATGCGCTTGGAACTTGGTGAACACAGTATTTGGTATCTGATTCACACCTTATCATTCCAAAGCATTAAAGACTGGCTTTACTGTCTTGAGACAGTGGAATAGAAAACACTGATTCAAAAGTAACTCCATTCACATTAATCGGGGATTAAAGTTGCATATTTCTCATTGATACAGTCACCTGGATTACTTAACCAATGTGTCATAAAAGTCAAATGGAGAAGCAAAAGCATTGAAATATACAGGAGGAGGAATGTAGATGAATCCTCAGAAACTGAGGAAGGATCCTTCCAAGTGACACACCAGGAGATAGGTAGGACTGTCACTGCATGTGAGAGACTCGGAGTGAGCAGAGGGGTTTTCTATGAAGACAGCACAGAAGTGCTCCCAGCGCAATGAAGGGGGCCGTCCACCGCGGCTGCGCTCTGTACTCTCCCCGCCACCTCCCCGGAACACTGCTCACCTCACCCCACCACAGTGTCCCATCAGTCAGAGGCAGTGTCCTGAGTGGAGAAGACCACGGCAGGGGAGAGAGCAAAGGAGCTGACTCTGAACTCTTCCCCTTGCAGGCTCCTCCACACGGAAGTAGTCAAGAGCAACAAAATGAGAATTTTAACTTTAAGTTTAGAGTTCTGAACTTTCAAGCTTCTGGACATTTTATTAAAATGAATCTGCTTGAACTCAAAGTCATGTGAACATTTTTTTTTTTTTAGTACCTGAGAACTATAAGACTAGCCAAGGAATATGCCTTAAATTTTATCCAAGGGCAAAGAGGAATGGATCTCCAAAGTAGTATGAACAGGAGGTAGGAGGTATAAATCAAGTTTTCTGTTGTACGTGAGTCTCTACTCCATGGAGAATCTTTGGTGAGCTACAGGTCTTACTAATTCACATATACCTACTCACACACAACACAAACACCTGTATACATATGCTTCTTTCCTTAGTTTATACAGAAACATATTCCTAATGATTATACAGCATATTATGTGCCAGGATTGTTCTAAGAAAATTTGCACCTTATGTATATGAACATATTTAATCCCTGAAATATCATGAAGTATTGATTATATCTAATTATTATTACTCCCATTTTATAAGTTAGGAAATTGAATACAGAGTAATGAAGTCACTGTAAAAGTTTACATAGCTGGCAATGGGGAAAGGCAGGATTAAGATGCAGGCAGGCATTCTGGCTTCAGAATTTCTACTTTTGACTAACATACCATACAGCGCATCTTCTTTGTTCAGGTATTTATAAATGTACATATACAAATATATGAATATGCATATATGTATGTCTGTGTATTTGTGTATGTGTGTGTGTATACATATATATATATATATATATATATATATAGTATTTTCATCCTTGTTACTCTTTTAATAAACAGTTCAATTATTTTGGAGAAATACTCAGAGTGCTTCAGCTATTCCACTTTTATCACAGATGATACACGAACTCAGGCTTTTCCATAAATTTTATAAATAGGAAATGGCATTTCCTTCTACTATTTACAGGGGCAGGGAGATAGGTAGAAGAGATCAGAGAAAACATAAGTCTTAAAGCTTAAGTTTACTTGATAACACTTGGGGGATATTTCAGACTGACATATTTTCAACACTCATGGAGGTTATATGAAAATTCCTTCTAAGTCTGTTTTGCTTATTTTCTTCTATAAGTGAAACAATTTGATTTAGATTAATTTTTATTTCACCTAAATTGCTCTAGATGAATTGAGTAATACAGAAATATACACTCTTCCTCTGTATTATCAAAAAAAAAAAAATGGACATGCTTTACACCTTAGTGTGCTACGGTGGTAGAAGGTACTTAAGTGTTTTTTATGCCCAAATAGGACATTAGGATCTTCTCATGACCCTCCTGAGTGAGGTTATGTGAGACATTTGTATCATTTAACCTGGCTTTAAAGTGACTTCCCTTACATACACTATGTTTTGGGGGTATGATCACACTACCCATTTTAAATGTTTTATTGTTATGAACGTATTATCATTATCAATGTTGAGTATGGAAAGTGGAGGAAAGTGGCTGGAAGCAGCCCATCATGGTGTTTCAAAGAATAGTCTTTGGAGCTGGAATGTGACCTGAGACTGAAGTTTGCCTCCGCCAGTTTCTGTCTTTGTCCCTAACCAGTTACTTAACCCATTTGTGCTCTAGTTTCTTCATGTGAACGATGGAGATAATAATAGCAATAACTCAGACCTCTTTGAGAAGACTTAACTGAGTTGATATTTATGAACTCTTAAAACAGCCACCCGGGGGGGAGGGTATAGCTCAAGTGGTAGAGCACATGCTTAGCATGCACAGGGTCCTGTGTTCAATCTCCATCCTCCTCTAAAAAATAAATAAATAAACCTAACTACCTCCCCTTCCAAAAAAAAAAATTCTCTAGGAAAAAAAAAAAACCCAGTCATCCAGCACATAATAAGCAAGAAAGAAACAAAATTTTTGTTAAGCAAAAGATTTTCTTGTTAGTTAAGGTTAAACTGAAGTTTGTACATTTTTCTTGATGTTTTTCATGTGGTCTTGAGCTATAATTCATACTGCATATTGACATCTCCTATAATTCACATTTACATCTCATATTTCACTGAATCAGTTACTTTTTTTTTTAACTTTAGAGAACATTAAAGAAGTATGTTGGCCAACAAAATCAAACTAAATGGCAAACACTAAAAACTGGAAAAGTTTATACATTAATCTAGAAGGACAGTCACACAGAAGAAAGACTAGAATACACTGTCCATGGATCATCCTTTTTCTATAGCATTCTAGTGGCACTGAAGAGGAACATTGGTATGAAACCAAGACAGAGATAAAATGCGGTGGAGGTGAAGTACCAAGAGAAGGGATCAACAAGGAGCTATTATGCATGAAAGCAGTAAGGCACAGTTGCATTCAGAAAGGACAGTTTCCAGAGTTGCAGTCTGAGATTCAGTCAGGGCTGGATTCACACATGGTGAGCTGGGTGGAGTAAGGTCCAGCCTTGGGAAAGACAGAGTTGGAAATTGGAGGGTCTGATGGGGGTCACGTGATCCACCTGTGACTGGAAGGTCTGTAATGGAAAGTCTTCTTACTGGCAGTAAATAACAATTTTTTCCCTTTTTTCCAATTGTGTTCATCTTCCACTGCTTTGAGAGTAATTAATAAGGATATAAGGCAGATCTGAGTCTAGAACAATTCGGCAACTTTACTCAGAAGGAAAGAGACAGTTACTTAATAGCTTTCTTAATTCACCTAGTGTTTCTGCTGTTCAGCACAGAAAATTTGGCTATTTCAAATCCTACCAATTTTGAAGTAAAAAAAAATTCTTGAGACAATTGCATGTAATTTGTCATTGTTTGTAAAGTAGAGGACTTTGTGGCAATTGAAACAGGTCAAGTCTAGCCTTTTTGGCATCCTCAGGCTAGGTGGATTGTGTCAATTAGCAAAGTGTGCCTGTGCAAAGTAAGTGTATTTACTTTCTATTACTGCATAACAAATGACTACAAAGTAGCTTAAAATGACATAAATTTCTTATCTCAAGGTTTTCTCAGAATTCCAGGCACAGGTTAGCTGAAACCTCTCTTTGAGTCTCACCAGGCTGAAACCAAGGTGACAGACTGGGCTACAATCTCATGTGAGGCTCAACATCCTCTTCTGAATTCATTCAGGATGTTCCCACAATTCAGTTACTTGGGGTTGTAGGACTGGAGGGCTCACTTTCTTGTCAGCTGTTGGCTATGGTTGCTGTCAGGTTTTAAAGGCCACCCTCACCACATGGTCCTCTGACAACACGACCGCTTACTTCTTCAAAAGTAGCCAGAGAATCTCTTTTCAGTCAGCCAGCTACAATATATTTCAGTATCATATGATGCAATCATGGAGCGACTATTCCATTATATTCACATGTCCCACCCATACTCAAAGGAGCCACCTAAAAATCCTCCTATGATAAACAGGGAATAGAGGAGACAGTGGTAAACATGAAATCAAATGCACTTTCCAAATTGACAGCTGCTACTCAGTTCCAGCCAGTGTTGCCATATGATAATCAAAGCCCAATGTTCCAAATTTTAAAGTGATGTGGTAAATCTAGAGTTTTATATTACACTTTCCAGAATGTAAAATAGGCCAAGCATTCCGTTATTATGACCTCTAGACTATTCTAGACTAGAATAAAGTATAAAGCTGCCTATTGTAGGAATTTAGTCATACCTCCACGGATTAGAGAGTGAGATCTAAAAAAAATACAATAATGTGAAGAAGAAAACGTGAATATACACAAAATTCCAAATAAAGGTTTTCTTTGTGTGTGTGTGTGTGTGTGTGTGTGTGTGTGTTTAATTGATTATCTTTTTTAGAAGAGGATGAGCTCTGAAACTGTCTTTGAAAGCTTCCGGGAGAAAAAGGGAGTCTGAACTGAAACTTGACATAAATAGAATGTTCTAATGCAGAGATCAGCAAATGACACCACATGGCTTAAACGTTACGTGTGAGATAAAACATTTTACATTTTAAATGTTTGAAAAAACATCAAATCAAGAGTAATATTTCATGACACATGAAAATCAGTAAAATCCAAATTTCTCAGTCCATCATTGAAATGTTATTTGAACAAGGTCACACTCACTTGTTTACATTTTGCTAGTGATTGTTTTAAGACATTACAGGAGAGTTGTTGCAGCAGAGACCATAGTAGCCAGCTGAAAATATCTATTATCTAGCCTTTTACAGAAAAAAAAATTGCTGACTTTTGTTCTAGTAGAAAATTATGGGACAGAATTGAGTTTCAGTACTTCACACACACACACACACACACACACACACACACATTCACAAATGATGGCATCTGTACTCAGGGAAATAAGATAGTAAGGAAAACTCTTAGCATGTGTTAGAAAGCGACCCACTTTCCCTCTTGCTCAACTGAAAAGGAAAGCAGCTTCCACATGGTGCCCACATCACTCATTCACTCTGTATGTCACCAGACAACGAGGCTGAACTATTCTTGGTTGACCCACACCCTGTCCTGGCTTCAATATCTCTCTCACTGTTGAGACTTCCTTAATAACACTAATCTCATACACTCTCAGTGTCTGAAGCTGTTTGCAACTCACGTTATATCAGATGAACTGCTTCTCCTCTTACTGACAATGGTAGGTTAATTATATTAGTTTCTCAGAAGCAGCAGCAGCTGTAAACGACAGCTCTAAGGATGAGAGAGACTACAGAAGAGGGCTTGGAGAAAACAGCCGTGGGAATCTCCTTTCTTTGGAGACACTGAGATACAAAGAGTAGTGAACGAAACTCTCATTCTCCTTTCAGATATTTCATTCTGGACATGATTCAGCATTACAGAAATATTCACACTAATGAGGTTTTTTTTTGGTTTTTTTTTTTTTTTTGATGCAAACAGATACAGAATAACTGGAATGCCAAGATAGCCAACCTGGGATGTCCAACAAGATAATATATCATGTTATAATTGTAACAGAACACATATCATACACATACACTGTTGTTGAATAAATCTTTCTTATTTTAGTCATAAAATACCATTATTTTGTAGTAAAACACAGACATCACTAAACCCATATCATTTTAATATGGATAAAAAGGCCATTAATGGGGAAAAAAAACCCCTCAAAATGCCAACAAAATGTGGCCATAGGAATGAGAAGGGTGTGTGTGTGTGTGTAAGGATGGTATTGGGAGTAAGTTAATGGGTAGCAAAATATTTAAACATAACTATACTTGGTCATCAGATTTTTAAAACACATGTTCTGTGTTTTATGTATAAACATAGTTCTCTAATCAATAGTTTGCTAATTAAAGGAATGTTGCTTTCTTAGTAAAAATGTTTATATTTAAAAAAAGTGTTTTGTGAAGCTAACCAAGAGTAAATTATCTTTCTTTTATTCTTTAATTTCCAGAGCTAACATCTAATTTATTCTTCAAAGGGAAATACACACACACACACACATACACAATCTTTCCTGTTTTAAGAAGTTGGTGGATGCAGGCTCATATTTGGAAATGTGAAACTTTAGTTTAAAAATTATTTTAAGTTTCTTTTTTTATGGGTGTGGGTATTTTTCCGTAAGTATTTCATTTGGGATTGGGGAAATTACACATAGGCCTATCACCCAAGGAAAGATAAAGTCATAGAAACATACTCATATTACTGAATGCTCCCCAGCAATAAAGGAGTGAAACTTTGACACATCTAACAACATGGATGAAACTCAAACACATGTTGAAGGAGAAAGGAAGCCAGATTCAGAATTAGTCTATTACAGAATTTTAAAAAGTAGCTACCTCTGGAAGATACTGGGGTTTTGATTGAAAGGGGATAGAAGGGAATTTTCTGGCTTGATAGAAATTTTCTATATGCTGTTATAGTTTCAAAGGCATATCCAATTATCAAAACTCCAACTTAAGACTTAAGATGCCTGCAGGTTATTATACATGTATAGATATAAAAAATCAGAAGGAAATGAATTAAAGTGGCTGTCTGGTTTATCATTACTAAATTTCCATTTGTTCTAATTTTTGCTGCTTCATTTTTTTTCTGAAAAAGCTTTAATATTTATATATTTATAACTATGCAAGTATGCATCCATATATATTTATAAGTATAAATTTGAAGAACATATTTGTTTCTCTTTTGTATTTATGTTTTGTTTGTTTGTTTGTTTTTGTTTTGTTTTTAGATTCCACGTATCAGTCATCTCATATGGTATTTTTCTTTCTCTTTCTGGCTTACTTCACTTAGAATGACATTCTCCAGGAGCATCCATGTTGCTGCAAATGGCGTTATGTTGTCGGTTTTTATGGCTGAATACTATTCCATTGTATAAATATACCACCTCTTCTTTATCCAGTCACCTGTTGATGGACATTTAGGCTGTTTCCATGTCTTGGCTATTGTAAATAGTGCTGCTATGAACATTAGGGTGCTGGTGTCATTTTGGAGTAGGGTTCCTTCTGGATATATGCCCAGGAGCAGGATTCCTGGGTCATACGGTAAGTCTATTCCTAGTCTTTTGAGGCATCTCCATACTGTTTTCCACAGTGGCTGCACCAAACTGCATTCCCACCAGCAGTGTAGGAGGGTTCCCCTTTCTCCACAGCCTCTCCAGCGTTTGTCATTTGTGGATTTTTGAATGACGGCCATTCTGACTGGTGTGAGGTGATACCTCATTGTAGTTTTGATTTGCATTTCTCTGATAATTAGTGATATTGAGCATTTTTTCATGTGCTTTTTGATCATGTGTATGTCTTCCTTGGAGAATTGCTTGTTTAGGTCTTCAGGCCATTTTTGGATTGGGTTGTTTATTTTTTTCTTATTGAGTCGTATGAGCTGCTTATATATTCTGGAGATCAAGCCTTTGTCGGTTTCACTTGCAAAAATTTTCTCCCATTCCGTAGGTTTTCTTCTTGTTTTATTTCTGGTTTCCTTTGCTGTGCAGAAGCTTGTAAGTTTCATTAGGTCCCATTTGTTTATTCTTGCTTTTACTTCTTCTAGGAGAAAATTTTTTAAATGTATGTCAGATAATGTTTTGCCTATGTTTTCCTCTAGGAGGTTCATTGTATCTTGTCTTATATTTAAGTCTTTGATCCATTTTGAGTTTATTTTTTGTGTATGGTGTAAGGGAGTGTGCTGGCTTCATTGCTTTACATGCTGCTGTCCAGTTTTCCCAACACCATTTGCTGAAGAGACTGTCTTTATTCCATTGTATATTCTTGCCTCCTTTGTCGAAGATGAGTTGACCAAAAGTTTGTGGGTTCATTTCTGGGCTCTCTATTCTGTTCCATTGGTCTATATGTCTGTTTTTGTACCAAAAGCATACCATGCTGTCTTGATGACTGTAGCTCTATAGTATTGTCTGAAGTCTGGGAGAATTATTCCTCCAGCCTCTTTCTTTTTCTTCAGTAAAGCTTTGGCAATTCTAGGTCTTTGATGGTTCCATATAAATGTTACTATGATTTGTTCTAGTTCTGTGAAATATGTCCTGGGTAATTGGATAGGGATTGCATTAAATCTGTAGTGGGCAGTGTGACCATTTTAACAATATTGATTCTTCCAATCCAAGAGCATGGGATATCTTTCCATTTTTTAAAGTCTACTTTAATTTCCTTCATCAATGGTTTATAGTTTTCTGTGTATAATTCTTTCACCTCCTTGGTTAGATTTATTCCTAGGTATTTTATTACTTTGGGTGCTATTTTAAAGGGGATTGTTTCTTTACTTTCTTCTTCTGTTGATTTATCATTAGTGTAAAGAAATGCAACTGATTTTTGAACGTTAATCTTGTAACCTGCTACCTTGCTGAATTCTTCGATCGGCTCTAGTAGTTTTTGTGTGGACCTTTTAGGGTCTTCTATATATAGTAACATGTCGTTGGCATATAGTGACACTTTTACCTCTTCTTTTCCAATTTGGATCCCTTTTATTTCTCTCTCTTGCCTGATTGCTGTGGCTAGGATTTCCAAGACTATGTTGAATAGAAGTGGTGATAGTGGGCATCCTTGTCTTGTCCCAGATTTTAGTGGGAATCTTTTGAGTTTTTCACCATTGAGTACTATGCTGTCTGTAGGTTTGTCATATATAGCTTTTATTATGTTGAGATACGAACAGCGTATTTGTTGAAGGAAACTAAGGTTTTTGTCTTTCATTGCTAAGAAGAAAATGTAAGAGTTCACTAGAAGATGTGGATAGAGATGCCTGATTATTCCCTGCCCTTGGAGTTTAACTTTTGTTGCTGTTGTTTGTTCAATTTTTGCAGAGAGTGTTTTTCTACCCCTCTGATCTGATGATTGAACCTCTCTATTCAGCCCTCTCCTGTAGATGGACTCAGGATCAGATAACACGGACTGGTGTATAGATTCTTAAAATTATCGGTATAAAAATGTTGAGAAAGATAAAGAGAGGGATAGAGATAGAAAAAGAGGGAGATGAGATATTTCAAAAAGTAAGTACATTCTTCAGGAGTTTGCATTAAAAAAAGTACAGAAAAATAGAGAGTAGTTGGAGAAGGCTGTAACAAGAGAAGATTTTTGTTTGTGTTTGTTTTTAATGTGAGCAATTATATTAACGACTATTTTGTTCACTAGTACATATTTAATAATATAGGGACAAATGAAAAATTAGGAGATATTTTAACTGTGGAAATTAAGTAAAATGACTAACTTTGTAGAATTCTTAAAAAAGTGATTCTGGATTATCAGTAAGAACCTAACATTCAAAAAAATCAAAAGAAAATATTTGAGACTAAGATCTAGACTGAACAAGAACATACCATAATTTTTATTTGTTTTATGCAGTAAGGTGCAGATGCACTTTTGTATATTTAAGATGTGAGGAATACATTCATATTTTTGGAAAATTTTTAATAAATTTAATAAAAGGTTCCCAATTTATCAACTACTTACAAATCTTGAGAGGCCAAAATTGTTTTATTTTCCCCATTATAATACAAGAGCAGGAAAGGAAATAGAATTGTTATTCTTCCTACTACTTGTTAAATGTTTTATTGTTAAGATTATTTGTTATATATAATTCTGGTTATCTATATATAACTAGATTAAGGGTCCAAAAGACCACACATCAGAAACCCAAAATTTATATATCTTACTTCAACTAATTATGTACTCAAGCAATCCAGTGTACCACCCCCAAATTATGCTCTTCTCCAGATTCTTATGGCCCAGTTTGCTCTTCGGTTCTTAGCCACTTATTCATTGGAAAAAATCCAGCTACCACATTCACCCATTCACCATACTTTCCCTAATAACCAGTTTTCCTGGCCTCCTTGGAGCAAAGGCTTTAGCTTTGTCTGACCTCTTTGTGCCTACAACGCAGCTCATGTGTCCAATGCAACCCAACCTATGGAGACCTGAGTCCCTTCCATCACTTCTGGGCTTAGGTCACACTTGTAGGATGTGGATCTGGACTTCTCAACAGTTATTTATAGGTGCACCTCCTAGAAGTCTGGAGGAATTAATACCCCATGGGGGTAATACCCAGTGAGGAGATGAGAAGGAATTAGCAGATTAGTCCCTCTTCCTTCCTCATCATGAGAGGCTCCAAAGAACAACAGTCGGTGTGGTTCTTCTGGAACACATCCTCCCCGACGGAGCAACTAGCTGTGCTTTCTTTGGAAACTGAGGTAAGTTTCCTAAAACAACTAATTCCCTTCTTTCTTGCTCTGTCTTGATATGCATCACACAATAAAGCTTAAGTATGTAAGTTTGCCTCAGGCTTTGTTTTCTAAGGAACTTTGCCTAAGATATTTAGCAACAATAATCCCAGATTAATCAGATCATATTTAGACCTTGTGCTGGCAAATGGTACGAAATGAAACATTGTCTGGGGAGAAATCTCTGTAGGTATCAAAGGAGATTGAGCATGATAGGGATGAAATGTCAGCTCAGGTTAGGCTTTTCTCTTTGTGAAGAAGCTTAAGCTTTCATCATGATATTAGTGCATCAGTTATGTGATATGCTATTAAAATCTTATGCATCTGAGATCATATCACATATATGATAATGTACATGTCAGATATTATAATATTCACTTGTGAAAAAATGGCATAAAAGTGGTTCTCACAGAACTCACAAATTATATCAAGCTGTTATGTTATTAAGCCTAATTAATGATATGAAGAAGCATTAAGGTATGCAGAGGTATTAATTTGATATGTATTTGATACTGATATTTAAAATAAAATTTTAACATAGTATAATTGATAAAATCAAGGGATTTGAAACACATTTTCAAGCCTCTCTTTGGCTTAACTAGTAAATAATAATGAGAATTTGAAGAAGTCACCTAATTTCTCTGGTTCTCAGTTTTCTCATTAATGACTTGAGCTATATAAATTGAAAGGCCTCCTCCCTGTCTAACATTGTGATAACCCATATCAATTAAGTAGCATTATTTGGGACAGTATAATAAAGTACCTAGCTGATAGTCAAAGATCACAAAGCTTTCCCTATGCCAATATGGCTGCCTGCTCTGAAAGTACTGACTGCATTCAGAAATACTTTAAAGTATGTCAAATCAAATCGATGAGGTCAATGATTATCACACTCATGCTAGGGAACTAAGGCTATGCTGGGCCAAGGAGAATGAAAATAGGAAGGGGGACATATTTATTAAGTCATTCAACAAACACTTGTTGAATATCTCCTGTGAGTTAACATCTATGTTTAAAATTGATGAGCAGTTTACAAGAGAGACATGCCCTATCCTCAAGTCACTGGTAAACTTAAATGACTCAAAATGTTAGCAAAAGCTGTTGAGAGTTGTTAGTTGTTCAAGGAACAAAAGAACTAGAACTCGCTCAGGCTAAGAGTGGAATGTGTGGTTCATACACTCGTAAAGAAAGGTTGAACAACCAGGTGGTGAAAAAGGCAGGTTGGAGTTCAGGAGCAACAGTAAGCAGGTGCTTTCATTCTCTTAATCATCTCTTCTTTATACCATCTTTGTCATCCTTCTCTCTGACTGAAGGTGGTCTACTTTACAAGGGAGAAAACATGACTGTCAGGGGCTGATGAGTTCTACATCTAACTGTTTAGGTCACTGGAGAGAGACTGCTATGCAGCATCCTTTTGTCCTGTGTCAAAGTCCAGAATTCTTGAGAAGAGGAATAGTATCACAACTTGACTCAGGTATTTATACACCTAAAACTAATCAAGTCAATCACAGGTTAATCAACGTGTTCCAGGGCTGGGTCTCTGGCCAATCAGAATGGATGCAGAGAGCACTGGAGAACTGCCCTCCTATGATTCTGTCCTCCAGTTGCGAGGTCATGGTGTGGTCCAGAGGATGCACAAGGAGGGTCACATTAGCCAGAAACTAAGTAGAAAACCATGGGAGCACAGAACTTCAACATTTCATTTCATAAAAATGACCACATTTTATAAATTAATAAATATTAATAAAATAATGATATAATTCCTAGGATAGAAAGTAGTGAGTTTAGAAAATGTATTTTATTGGGGACCTAAACAGCAAGTAGCAAATATGTATATGAGTGTTAGACTGGCTAGGGTTTTCACTTTCTTACATGTGAGATTTGTTTATTTTTTATAGTCACTAGGTGGCAATTCTGGGGCCAAAAGGCACAGTATCTGATTATTAGTGTAGTTTTATGATCTATTAAATTTGCTGTTCATAATGAAAAGATACCATTATCTGGGGAAATTAGCTATATGGGCTTTTTTTTTTTTTAGTATATCTGTTTTTACAAGGTTGACTGACTATACAATCCAAATGCAGATAACTTAGTGTTCTTTAAATGCTATCTGACTAATACCCATAATTATGAAAATCTTCTTACATTTTCTTTTAAATTCTTCTCTTCATGGCATCTCAACACAGTCTTTTTGATCACTAAGAATCCTATGGCACAGCTATAGAAAATGTTTATCTCATTAAAATTTACTCTACTGCAAGTTCAGAGGATTGTAAGTGTATGTATAATTTGATCTCCACTGGGTGATTTTTGTAATGTGTATGAGCCATTCTCTCTAATGGAAAGTGCAATAGTAAGGTACTTGAAATAGGCATTAATCCTCACAATACATTTGCAAGTTAGGTAAGCAACATGAAGCGTAGAGCCATAATAAGCATTATCCGCATTCATCCACCTTCACAGGCTGCAATGCTAGAAATCACACTTCACAAACAAAGGACATTTGCAAAAGAAATAGCAGGGATACTTGTAGCATATTTCCTTTCCGGTTGTCACAGACAGATGAAGCCAAAAGAGAGCACAAAACAAACTATTTTTTATAAAAAGAAACAACGAATTAAAATAACACAAAGCAATGCAAAATAATTGTCATGTAAGAGAGGAAATAATGTATTAAGCTGTTTATTTAGATAATGACACTTGAATACTGATTTTGTAAAAAACATTTACTGCCTCCAATCCTATTGCTACAAAGCTTCTTTTCTTCTGTGCCTTAATTGACATGTTAACTTATTTTTGCCAAATGAATCATTTGAGATAGACCATTAATTTATTTGAATGGAAGCTTATAAATTAACAACAAAACGAAACAAAACAAAAAACCCCAAAACAAACAACAAAAAACCTGACTTTTAGGTTATCAACACATCGATGAAGAAAGATTTCCTGTGTATCTTACTCGCATATAATAAAACAGAAATTCTACTAAATTTTCTAAAAATGATGTTATCTTAGTGACAATTTATTTTTCCATCTTGGACACAGGAAAAAATACTGTAAGCCTCATTGTAGCTATTTGGAATCAATCAGAATACAATCTGTTCAAAGCCTATATGGAATATAGAAAAGGACACATTGATACTTAAATAATGAAAATAGGAATACAGTAAATTAGGCTGCATTTACACTAGTCAATCACTAAGTTAAAAAATAATTTTGTATTTTTTAGCCATCTTCACTTCACAATTGGATTGAAGTTTTCACAGACGTGCTTGATGGGGCAAGAATGAGTCATTTAGCCTCTAAATTAACATTGACTCTAAACTTCTTATTTATCTACCATATAATTTTAGTTTATAAATCTATGTAATGCTTGTGCTTAATAAGAGACCTTAGGCTCTTTGATAATATACTGTTATCAATATTAAGTGATTTTAGTTAAAGTGAGTGTGACTTTACATCATTTTTAAGTAGCCCAGATGTACAATTCTGGAGTCATTCCTCCACACTTCCTCATGCTTCTCTACATAAAAGAAGGAATAGGCTTCTTGAGTAAAATTTTCTGTATTTTTTCCATTATTAGAATGAAATGATAAATGCTTAGATTATATGAAAAAATGTGAGTCTGAGAAGAACTTGCCTATCTGTATCTTGCCGACATACTGCTCTTGCTGATTCAACAGAGCTTCAGTTTTCAAAGACAAAACTTAAATCTCTATCAAATATTTCAAAGACAGAAAAATAAGAATTTTAAAATGTCATTCTCTTATAATAAGAATTTGAAACTTTATGCCAATAGCAGAATAGGAACTAAATATTATATATAATATATAACTCAAACTCATCATTAGAAGAAAACAAATTCTAGAAACACTAACTGAATAATAAAGATAAAGAATCACAATATTCCTGAAAATTTATGTCTTTTGACATAATTGTGATAAATTGTTTACTTGATGATGTCAAATCCCCTCCTACAATTTTTATTTTTTAATACTGCAGAATTTTAAAACCTCATCAAATGATGCCTAGAGTCATCAATTTCCTTAAAACAGGTCTAAAACATTCAAAATCAGCATAATAAAATATTACACAACTTTTAGCACCATCAGGACGAAACCGAGGGTTATGGATATAACCAGATGGTTTTGTATGGTCTATCTTTGAATTGTTTACATACAGATACTGTTGTTTCTGTTTATTCCTTGAAAATCCGATGGAAACATTAATTTAATTGTCTATGTTTAGTTCAAATTCAGTTTTGAACAGTATGATATATTGTAACATGCAGAGACTATTTCCCTTAACCCCACAGATCTTAATTCTGTGCCTAAAACGGATGCAAAAGTACAGCGGTCATGTCACTCGTGGAATAACTGAGGATGAGCCATCAAGCTTCAAATGCACAGCTGAATTCAGCCCTGAAATGCCAGAGAACCTAACTGAAGCTTGATTAATGGGATCATGTCAAGTGGTGAGACTGCTGAGTGTTTAGGTAGCCAGAGGCCCGACCTAGCTTCTCCAAGGAGACTACTCTCAGCAACAGAGCTACTTCGGTATTTGTCCTTTTCTCAAAAAGAAAAAGCTCAGTGCATTTAAAAACACATTTAGGTTTGTCTAACCTATACATTGGCAGAACGCGTAGATGAGTAAAGCAGAGGTGGTTGATCATAGCCCTTTTCAACATGGATTACAAAGCTGCCAACCGGAGGCCCAAGGGGATGGAAAGTCAGGATGCAATCAGATTCAGTGCTAAAGAGCTTTGCAACAAGCCAGCCTTTTTGAACTTGAGGTTTTTAAACGAACAAACAAAAAACTAAGTCAGGTGAAAATGAAGAGGTCTAAAATTAAAGTAATTGAACATAAATTGGAAGAGGATAACATTTAACAAAATATTGTGAAAAAGAGAATATGAGGCAAAATTTACTGAAATTTGAGATCTGAGTAGTCAAATAGAGTAAGGAAATAAACGGGACAGAATATGCCAAATATTTCTGCCAAGAGAACAAAGAATTACATGCAAAAGTACAGAGAATTCTGAACACTAAGCCCATGTGGGGCTTTATTCCTGTTTAAATAAACCCTTTAAGAACTCATTTATTTTTCTATTCTAATTTGACTATTCACTGTTCTCCCAACATCCCTTGAGTGCCCCTAACTCTGAATCCTAGCATCCACAACACCTCTCCTGGTAAGGATCAAATATCTTCTGTCAGTTTACTCAAAGGCTATTCTTTGAGATTTCCTTCAAAATTGTCATTCACATCAAGCCAACTCTGACCGCTCCAGTTAGCAGAAATCCACCTCTTGAAAATTCTAGTTGTTACTCTGTGCCCTCTGTCTGGAACTTTTTTTTTCTTATTCCCCTTTGAAATGTGAGTTATCTTTGTATGTGTGAGTTCCATTTTGGACACGTTTGCTTGAAGCGTGTACATGACATTCAGGTGAAGGTGTCAGCAGACAACCTCCAATGTGAGAATAAAGCTCTAAAGGATTTTAGAGTCAAAACACAGTCTGTAGTTATATTCAAGTCCTAATGGAAACTGGATGAATCAGACTGCAAGGAAATAAATTCAGAGAAAGGCAGCCAAAGACTCACACTTACTGTGGTTCAGAAGAAGTTCCTCTGGGATGGTAAGAATCACAAGAAGGCCAGGCCAGGAAGGATGCTGGAAATCTTGCCTCAGGGACCAGCGCTCATGGCCATTAGCCATGTGGAAGACTGCATTCCTACAGGGAAAATGAAAATGAACTTGATAAACTTCTCTTGGAAAGCAATGCACGGCACCTCTTTCATCGTCAAGAGATAACTCAAGTTTCAAAAAGGGCATAAACTGACTTTTAATCTTATTAACCAAGAATTTTTGCATATTTGTTACTTTATAATATCTCTGTTAGAGGGTTGAAGAAGTCAGCCTCCCAGTTCCCAAAGGAAAAATAAAATGAGATTTTGCTCATGGAAACTGCTTATGGGGCTTTCTTTTTTTCACTCCCCCAAAAAGCAAAACCAGGATGAAGTCAGGGATGTAGTTTAAATTCTTCGGTTTGCCTTAGAATTTTGAAATGATTCAAGGGTAGGAAATTAAGCAGCAGAAGTTAACCAATCCAAGTCACATGTGTTTATTTCTTAACATTATCTGAAGAAGAAAATAATAAAGAGGTTATAAAAATGATTCTGACAGCTGTCTTTCTCATAAAGCTTGAACTTCTCATTTGTTCCTTAGAAAGAGGAGTAGATAGACAAGTGTTAATGAATTTAGAGTCTGGCCAGTAGTAAGACATGTACCTAGCCAAACATTTACCTAAAACACCCCCTCATCCAAACAAAATGGACAGACATACTAGGCTCTGTGGTTTATCCGGAGTGAGGGCAGAACAAAGCCGGGCACATGTAGAGAATAAGAACAAATCTTTCTGTTGTCCAAGTTCTGTTTGCCTGGCATTTTACTTAGTAATCTATAATGCTCATAACTAACCAGTGAAGTTGATAATATCTTGGATTTATGAAGAAGAAAAACCACAACTCTGGAGGTTAATTAAGTTGTGAGAGGTCACCTATTGAGTAATTAGCAGAACTGGAACTTAAACCGAGATGAAGAAACAGATTTCATCCAGGTCTAAACCTGCCTCACTGGGGATCAGAAACATCAAGAATGCTGACTCTGTAAAATCCTTTGATCCAGCCTTAGAGAAATCTTTGTAAAACCTGTGTCTGGATTTTCATCATAACTTATAATGAGGGAAAAAGCAGGTGCTGGATCAGAAAACCTGGCGGCATCAGGAGGAAATAAAATCAGAGGAGAAGATTTTGAGGTGAGTCATTGGAGGCAGAGCAGCAAGGATGGCAGGTTGCGCACTGAGAACATGAAGGAAAGGCGAGGCTGCTCCCCCAGTGGGGAGGACACCTCAGCGACTCTTACTGTCACTGCCATCCTCCTGCACATTGTCCTCGCTTCCTGTGGCTCCTGCTGGTCATGTGTTTCCTAAATTATTAGTGATTGTATTCATTTCCTACAGCTGCCATAACATTACCACAAAGTTGGTAGCTTGAAAAAAAAAAAAGAAATTTATTCTCTCACAGTTCTGGAGGCCAGAAGTCCAAATCAGTATGACCAGAATGGCCAAAATCAAAGTGCTGTGAGATTCCCTTTGGGAAATGTAGGGGAGAATCTGGTCCTTGCCTCTTCCAGCTTCTGGTGGCTGCCATCACCCTGATCTCTGCCTCTGTCTTCCCATCACCTTCTCTTCTGTGTATTTCTTTTGAGTGTCTCTTTTCTAAGAATACATTTGATGGCATGCAAGACTCACTGGGATAATTTAGGATAAGCTTTTTTCAAGATCCTGAACTTAATTACATCTTTTGACATGTAAGTTAATAGTCACAGGTTCCAGGACATGAACACATCTTTTAAGAGGACATCATTCAGTTCATCGTGCTAACAAGCTGACAGACACCTGGTTAGTATCATTTAAATAATATGTGTATGATTTATTGTGTATTTTTGCCATCTGCTGCATTTTTTTGATTGAATAATATGCTAGTGGTACAGGACTGGGAGATAGATATTGGAAACACAGTATTATAGTTTAGGTATAATTTTATCAGGAAATAAGAGTTGGAGGTACCAGGAGCACAAGACTCCTTCAAATTACAGTTGTTTTCCTCTGAGACCCAGCCCTTCTATGGGGCAGGGAACAAGGGCTTCGGGTGAATTTTCATATATGTACATTATCCAATAATGAGGAGGAAGATATCTACACGTGATGTTTTGTTAAATGAGTCCCAAGTAAAATTAAACATTTCACATAGTTTGGCTGGAAAAAGCAAGCATTGAAAAAGAATAGGTTCAGGCAAATGAGTAAATGCAAAATTATTATATGCACCATGGAATGAAAGTATGCTCAGAAACCACTAAAACATCAAGTTTAAAAGGTTTTGCAATTGACTCCGTCCCCCCAGGTTTTCAATTTATAAACAGTTCATAATAATATTCTTTTCTATATCTGTTAAGAGTTCAAAAAAGCATTTCTCTAACACTTGTACTTTTATTAAATAGTTATTAACTTTTTAAGCAATTGCTACTCCTTTTGTTTTGGCCTGAATTTCAGCAGCCAATTTGGTACAGACATATCAACAATGAACAAAGATGGAGACGGGGGGGATACGTGCATTAGCACTGTGTAATCCCCAGAGCTCTGTGCTGGGAAAGCACAGCTTTGTTGGAGAGAGAAACACTAGAAGAAAGAGAAGTCTACAATTCCCCAGGTAGAGTAATGATTACAGCTACAGGAGTTTATAGAGGAAAATTATGTAAATAACATCAACAGTGCTAACCTGATAGAATATTTTATAAACATTGATTCAGATCCAACTCAGAACCAAATTGGAAAGAACTGATTGGAAGCAAAGTAGCACAATTCTGATGTTTCCATCATAAACATAGACAAGGGGTTTATAAAAATTTAGCATTTTGATTAATATGACTTTCAGTCTTTTGAAGTGTTACAAAAGACACTTCAAAATGCAAATTGTTATTACTTTTTTAGACTCCCAGGAGGAATATTATAAAAACTTCTGTCTTATTCAACCTTACGTAGTAAAAGGAATAAAAATGAGGTCTGTCTAAGCTTTAAAGAATTCAAACCACCAAATTTGGGATTTGCAGATACAAACTACTATGTATAAAATAGATAAACAAGGTCTTACTGTATAGTATAAGGAACCATATTCAATGGCTTGTAGCGTGTATAATTTAAAAGAATATAAAAAAGAATATGTGTGTGTGTGTGTGTGTATATATATACACACATACATATATGATTAACTGAGCACTACGCCATACACCAGAAACTAGTATGACATTGTAAATCACCTACACTTCAAAAAAAATGGGGAAATATAAAAATAAAAACAATACTAAAAAAGAGAATTCAAATCACAAATACAAATTGGGACTCTCTTTAACATGATTTGGTTCTCTATAAAAATGCACATTTCTACACAGCCTTTTTGATGGATGTACATACCCTTAAGATTGGATCTTGAATTTCATATATTTGGGAGCATAGGAGGTCAAATTTTTCAATCAAAATTTTTCTCTGGATGTCTGATAAGGTAGATGCTGTGTACTATGTTCTTGCATTAAAATGATAGTAATAATAATAATAATAATAATAGTAATAATAAATCTAGCACACATAGTGCATACTATGTACTAATGTCTATTCTAAGCCCTTTACACCAATTAATTTATTTACTTTTCAAAGTAGCCCTATGAAGTATGACTATGCCACTTTATGGATGAGGAAACTGAGGTATGTATGTTTATGCAAAAAAAATCATTTATGAAAAATGGCCAGCAATGTTCACCATAAAACTGAGTCAGTTTCTCTCAAGTTCCAAATTGTTCCAGATAATTTTACAACCAATTCCATAATAGCAGGATTGACTCATCTACAGTATATAATTTTGAATACATTATTGCTAGTGCCAGTTTGATTCTTGAATTTAATTCTGCATAACTAGAATCTTTCCAGTTTATACACTTATTATAATAAGAAACAAGAGTCACATGCAATTTTTCTCCTAAGCAAAATATTCAAATTCAGATAGCATAAAAGCTATGTATATTTTCATATGTAATGGACAGATTTATGTAGACACATATATCTCCATATACACATCTATATATCCAGACAGAGAGAAAGAAACAAAAAGATGGAAAGAAAGGAACAAAAATAGAGACAGAGTCACCAAAACAGCTATCAGTTCTTGAGCTTTTTTAGTAAAATCATTTTTATCCAAAGTAAGCAATGAAATAATTTAGTTGATTAAATAAAAAGTCAGGTAAGCATAAGACTCAAAAAATCTGATTCATATCTGCCTCATTTTCTTTTAATTAACACATAAATAAACATTCATTTGACAATCTTTTGATATAGGTCCAAGTGTTTTCCTTTGATGTTGAGTCACAAATTAAAGTCCTAGGATATCCTTCACTTATAAACTATACCCAGAAAACATAATATAAAATTTTGATTTGGATTCCCATGAAGTGGAATGAGAAGTTAAAAAAAAATGAGAAAAATAATTTAATATTAAATATTTAATATCTTTATATTTTTCAAATATTAATAGTATTTTACACTTTTCCAATATTGACATATTTTAATTTAATTTTTTATTTTAGTGACTGACTTTCATTACGTATTTCCAAAATATTCAGCCCAGGTTTAAATTAAAATCATAGTTGTTTTCCTTTACTTGTTCATGTTGTACTTATTTACATAAGATTTACCTAAATGATATATTTACAATGAAAATAAACCAACTGGAATCGACATAAACAGGTACCAAAGATCCTGATCGGCATATTACTCCATGTTTAAGAGCTGAAATAATCAGGTATACTGAAGTATGACCTACGGCCGTGAAAATTTAGTTTCAAGGCAGTCCTTCTTCAAAGGAAATGAAGAATCTGAGTTAATTTGGTAAGTCCATTCTGTCTCATCCTATTTTAGCTGCATCTATCCTTTATAATTGTGGTTCTTACAGTCTAAGTAGCTACAAAGAGAAATAAGAAAACCCAAGCCCCAACATATAAGCACATAAACTTATATTAAAAAAAGATAATTATTCCATAAGTGAACATTCCTGGAAAGCATAGAAAATGGTACAGAAAAAATTCATTACACAGCCTAGGTCCTTGTAACCTATAAGTAATCAAAGTTTTAAATTATTGGTGTAACTATTAATTTGTGTAATTAAATGCATAATTAAAATATGATCATCAAACATTAAGATAGCCTAAAAATAAAGGATATAAAATCAGGAAGAATATGTGTTAAAATTTTCCAGTTAAGTAAATAATCAAGAAAAATAGAAAACAACAAAATCACGCAAAGTACAATTTAGTGGTCAAAAATATGGGCTCTAGATTCAGGCTGTCTGAGTTCAATTCAGGGTTAGAAACAAATTAGCTGCAAGCATAAGAAAAAATGCTCAATTTCAGCAATCATAAAAGAAATGCAAGTCAAAACCACAATAACATATTCTCTCACACCCATTAGGATGGCTACTATCAAAACAAAGCAGTTAGCAAACAAAAACCAAAAAATAACAAGTGTTGCTGAGAATGTGAAGAAATTGGGATCCTTGTCCACTGTTTGCCAGATTGTAAAATGGTGCAATCACTATGGAAAAGAGAATACAGATTCCTAAAAAAATTTAAAAATAGAACTGCCACATGATCCAGTAATCTTACTTCTGGGTATAGATGCAAAACAATTGAAAACCGAGTCTTGAAGAGATACTTGCACACTCATATTCATATCTCCACTATTCACAACAGCTAAGAAGTAAAACTAACCCAAGTGTCCAGAGACAGATAAATGGATAAACAACATTTGCTATACACATACTGTTGGAGGAGGAGGACTTTCCCTCTTCCCTTTTATGTTCTTTGCTTGGGGGGGAGGGTGGTCTGCAAATTAAACTGGCAAAAGACAGATTAGCATGAGAAAATATAGATGCTTTTCATGTACATACACAGGAGTTCACAGAAAAATGTGGCTCAAGAAGAATTGGTTAGAATTTGGGACTTATATAGCTTCTTAATAGGGTAAAAGGAGGTGGAGAAAGGCACTTATGGGAAAACAAATGGCTTTTAGAAAAGATAAATGGGCTCTTAGGAAAACAGATGGAGATAACAATAGTTTTGTTACCATGTCTGGTTAGATTTGATGCTGACTTCTCTCTAGTGATGAGTCAATCTTTCCAGGTACAGAAACTCCCAAGAAGATTTGTAACAACTGACTTCTTTTGAGAGATTCCGTTTTTAAGAAGATAAGGTGGTTTTAAAAATCCCACTTAAAGTGCCTTCAGAGAAAAATAATTCTTATGCCACGGTGGTGTCTTTCAGGCCAGTCCAAACATTATTATTCAGCCTTAAAAAGGAAGAAAATCCTACTGCATGATACAACATGGGTGAATCTTGAGAACATGCGAAGTGAAATAAGCCAGTCACAAAAAATAAATAGGAGGCTACTTAAATGAGGTCAAATTTATAGCAACAGAAAGTAGAATGGTGGTTACAAGGGTCTGAGGAGACAGGGGGAAAAAGGGGGAGGTGTTATTTGATGGGTATAGTCTTTCTGTTCTGCACAATGAAGAATTTCTAGAGGTTTGTTTCACAACAATGTGAATATACTTAACACTATTGTACACTTAACAATGGTTAAAGTAGTAAAAATTTTGTGTTTTTGTTTGCCACAATTAAAAAAACTAAACTTTATCAGCTAGATAACTTTGACTAAGACTCAACTTTTCTCAGCCTCGGTGTTTATCACCGGTAAAACGGTGATTATAGTAAGATTTATAACATGTTTGTTATGTACCAAAAATGAGATAATAAATGTAAAAGGCTTAACACAACGTCTGTCACGCCAACATAATAGAGAACAAAAAGAATTATAGGCAAAAAAGCAAAATAATTAAGTGATATATTGGTTCAGAAAGGAATTCAAAAGAGTTTACTCAGAACAATTTGGGCAAAATGAATAACCTCTCTGCCTTCATATTCCTGTTTACTTACAGGGTGACAAAAGAATGAATTTCAGGAAGTTTCAGAGTAATTTTTTTTAATATAGAATTCTATTAAGGAATTGAGATCTTGATTTCTGCCACGATTCATTCTAACCTCTGAGCACTGTGACCAGCCGCTGATTTTTTTTTCCTTTATAGTAAAGCAAATTTTGAACTGAAGGTGTCACCAGTATTTGGTGAAACAATCAGAAGCAAACAAACAATTCTGGAGTAGCCAGGACTTAGTTAATCAATCTTGTCAATGGTCCCCTTCAAAAGAATAAAATTTAAAGAAAAAAGTGTGTGTTGGGGTGGGGGAGTAAACCAGGGAGAAGGAAATAGAAGTTAAAAAGTAAAATATTTTACTTGCATAGTCTGTACATCTTTTCACCTGCTGTTTCTATCTTTTTAATTTTTTATCTCCGTAATTATATCCTCATTAAGGAGCATTCCATGCTTCATGGCTCGATGCTATTAAAACTTCAGTCTAAGAAATAATTTTAAATCTCGTCCTCCTGTATTCTTCTACTTTCCTGTCCAGATCCTAACCTTGAGTGGTCTTTGAAGACAGGAGTATGTGTGTGTGCATGTGTGTGCACATGCGTGTGCATATGAGTTTTTAGAACTCAAATTTTTTGCTACATCTGGTCTCCTCTTCCATAAATGACACCACTGATACCCCAGAGATAAGTTATGGTTTCAATCTGTCTATTTAAATATTGGGGAATTGTTGGGAAAGGCAGTTCACTGGATGGGGAGAAAACCCCTTAGGAGTTGACCTTGATTATGTGGTGCCTTCATTTCTCAGACCATTTGAGATGCTAATTACAAATTGTTTTTGATTGTGCAGATGACCCAGGTAGTGACACGGTGGAAAGAAATCACCGTTTGAATATATCTCTGCTCTAATGAAGGTTACGCACTCAGGGGTCCAGAGTAAGGAATAAATAGAGCACTACACAGACTGTTTTTCTTTTTTTTCTTAGTATGTATGCTGGTGAACATAAAAAGCAAAAAAAAAAAAAAAAAAAAAAAAGAATATAAAGAAAACTTCACAATTATTTCACTTTTCTGACTCTTTAGGTAGATTTTTATAGGTTACAAATACCTTCCTGAGACAAAGACATTTGTAGATGTTACTTAGAATGACTTCTATTTTCAGATTAAGAAGGTTAAAGAGTGTGGAAGGGGAGTTAGTGAGCCACACCGTGCCCAGCCATGTTTTGAGGCTCTTACTGTTAACTTAATATTTTACTCTTTCAGCTTACTCGCTAAAACTTTAAAATTCCTAAAACAGACGTGAGTTTTCCACTCAAGTCCCGAAACATGACTGCCTGTTGTGGGCTGAGTGGCTAACTTGAGTTCTGAGAAATCTTATTTATTAAACAAAAACCTCCTGCTGTGAAAGAAGTATTTGATGTGTGTTTCCTGATGTCTTATCCATTTCCAGTCATCTTTTACCCACAGAAGCAACAGGCTGATCACCTAATCTTCTTGATACCTGATGTGATAGTCTAATGTGTTTCTGCTTTCCAACATGAGAAGAAACCTTTCAAAACCAACGATGGGTAAGCAGATGTCCAATAAATCCTCTAGACCATTGGGCTTGGGAAAAAAAGAAGCTTCATCCTCAGTTCCCTTCTATCATTTTAATATGGCTGAACAAAGGAACAAAAAGCTCAGTAGCTGACAGCACTGTCATCTCTCTCCAGCTCAGTGAAAGCATACATTTCCCCGATTTCCGGGCTGTGCATTAATGAGGAAATTGTCAGAGGGAAAGGAGTGAGTTCATGGTTCTCTGCTCCATATGTCAGTTCTTCAGTTCCCAACCCACTGTATTACAGCTTCTAGGAAATATGCTCCAGTCATTTGTAAATGGTAATTGAGAGGACATTTATATTTTCACCATAGGATCTCTTTGACCCTCCTCAGTGATACTGATGCAGATTTTAGGCATGGAGCTACTTTTCCTAATCTTGTCCAGCAGCTTCTCCTCCCCTCAAATGCGGACGTAGGTTGGCGAGGGGCCACCTCTAATTACATCTCATTACTTTCCTTCATCTTTTAGCATGTTCTTATGGTATGGAGCTTCGCCAATTGCTGACAAAAGCCAAATGGGGAAAAAATAAAAAAAGAGGAAGAGACTTTGATAGGTAATCTGTCTCAGCAGCACAGTAGCACCACTCTCAGCCCTACTGGAATCTGCTTATTGCCAAAGATCATAGCCGCCGCCTGCAATGTTAAACACTGGAAACCTGCTGCTGCTTCTGTTTTTGCCCTTGCTCCCTCTGGAGGCCACAGATGCACCTCAAGAGGAGAAAGGCAAGGCAAGGAGATGCCTATTTATTTAAGTGCGCATATAAAGGGAAGATTTTTCCATCAGTTTCTGAGCTCTGCAAGTCCTAAACTCTTGTGAAAATGAAGTATCAATTGGTTTCCCCTCAAGCAACAAAAATATATGCAAAGCCCTAGTTGGGCACTTGGAAGTGAGCCACCTACTAAAAGGTAACTACATGTAGCCCCTGCTGAGAAAGCTTTTACAGTATCAGAGGGAAGGTAGTGGGAACCTAATGATGATGCAGAAGATGAGGATGACAGTAATAATGGCTAAAAGAGGCGTTGCAATAATATACTTAGGAGTTCAAGGGAAAAAAGGAAATCAGTTCCTAGACAGCATTGAGGAGACTGCTTTGCAAAAGAAAAAGAAAAAGAAAAAAAAAAAGTGGAATTTAATCTAGATCC
Source organism: Camelus ferus (assembly GCF_009834535.1). Lineage (NCBI taxonomy): Eukaryota > Metazoa > Chordata > Mammalia > Artiodactyla > Camelidae > Camelus > Camelus ferus. The sequence goes on from NC_045697.1 coordinate 24,745,025, forward strand.
TTGAAGGATAACATGAGTTCAATAAAAGAGGAGAGAACACTTGGCTAATGAAAGAGAAAGAAAGTGGCTTCAGAGAGGCTACATTAATCCTGGTCAGAATCTATATTGATAAAAAATATTGTTGGAAGAGAGGACTGGATGGGGACTAGACTATAAAGAATGTCTCTTGTAATACCAAGGTGCATGGATTTTATTCGGAACGCATAAAAGTTTTTCCGTAGAGTAAGTACCATGTCTGATCAGCACTTCAGAAATATTAATAATGCAAAGTTATGAGTATTACTGACAGTGATGGGGAGAGGCTCAGGTATGCGTGACACAGTTAGCCTCAGGGATGAAAGGCTAAGGTCTGTTCGGGCTGCTACAGCAGAGTACCACAACCTGGGTGGCCTAGACAACATTTATTTCTCACAGCTCTGGAGGCTGGAAGTCCAAGATCAAGGCACTGGCAACTCAGTGTCTGGTGAGAGCCTACTTCCTGATTCACAGACGTTGTATTTTCACATGGTACAAGGGGTGAGGGAACCTCTTGTACAAGGTTATTGATCCCATTTAGGAGGGGCCTGCCCTCAAAACCTAATCAACTCGAGACCCCCCCATTTCCTAATGCCATCCTATTGGGGGTCAGGACCTCAACATTTGAATTTTGGGAGATAGAAACATTTCAGTTGATAGCAAGAGACAAGTATTCTTAATTGCCTGCATCATGATGATGGCATTGGGAAAAGTAAGAGGGAACCAGATTTGAGACAGGAGGACGCATTAGGAACTGGTGCCAGCTTGGATGGGAGAATCAAGAAAGAGTCAAAGATCAGATTTTTGCCCCCAATTAGAAGATAAAATTTTAGTTCTACTTACTCAAATAAAGAACTTTTCTGCCTACACAGCCCCACATTCCACACAAATATTCCTTTCATTGTGGTAAAAAGTTCAGGGAATTCCAGAGAATTTCTGCATTAATGGAAACTATGAAAAGGATGCAGGCTCCCTTCTGTTGTCTGATCCAAAAAATGGTACAGGAATTCTATGCTCCAACTCATGTCTGCCTGGGATAAGTAAGGGTCAGGACCCCTTCACAAGAACTCATCAGCACCAAAATTCTCCTCTTTACTTTTAGGTGGTCAATAAAAGGAAGCAGAGAAAAAAAATAACCCTTATTTTATATCTCCCGATGTTTTATCTTTACTCCTAAACCTCTACTGTGAAGGAAACTGACAATAGTTTGAATATGTCATAGTCTAGTAGCCAATAAGAGTAATAAGATAAGATAATAAGATAAGATAAATAAGATAATAAGGTAAGATAAAGCCAATAAGCCAATAAGATAATTAGAACATGATGGGGAGGGAAAGTAAGTGAACAAGGGTTAACTAAAGACAGTGAATCCATCTTTTTTATTTGAACAGGTTTGTAGAAAGAAATATTTTTGCTAAGTCATTCTTTGTATGTTTCCTCTGTCTCAATTTTTACCTTCAACCTGCTACCATAGTCCTCTTACTGGTAACAGGAATCATGAAAATGATATACTATAGAATTAGCAGGAAAACGCAAAACTTGGCCAGTTAAATTACATGTAGCTCTCAGGTGTCCTTGCACGGTTTGGAAAAGATCAGCCTCAGGGTCTAATTGCACAGCCTTTCATGTGAAGTCCTCACAGAACTGTTCGTCATGGAATATCGGAAGGAATTTTCTTATTACTGATGAAATAAACCAGAACTAGGACTGAAATCATTTCATGTATAGTACTTTCTTTTCCCTTTCATATGATCTATGGTCTGAGGATATGTCCTTGCTGTGTTTTCAGGGGAAAAAAAAAAACTATCTGACTGATACTCTTTTTCATTGATCTCCAAAAAACAGAAAATGGTAAAAATTTATTACAGTGAGTCTTTTCAAGTCATATTGGATCCACATTATGCACAGACTATGAGTTAACCAGAGCAAAACTATTGCATTCCAGTTGAATTTATTGGAGGGAGATAGAAAAAAAAAATCAAACATGTTAAAAAGAAATGAGATTAATAAACGTATTATGAAATTATAGGAAATGCTTTTATTACAGAACCTTTCTGATGTTTTGCAAAATGCTATGTTTCTTAAGAGTTGCAAAGATATTTCAAATCATTTTATAAAGTTATGTGCTTACTGTGAGTTCCTTTCTTCACTTGCATTTGTATTCATTCATTTTTCAACAGATACTGTAGGTGTTTACAATATACTAGGTGCTAGTAACAAGATGCAGAGGGCCAGACTGAAAGAAGTAGAAAGACTGGCCAGAGAGAGAGAGATTTAAACAAATTATTGTTGTCAATATGGTAATTATGATATGCGTAGGTGTAATGCTGGTCAAAAGAGTGAGTGCTTTATTTTTAGCTTAGGAAAATCAAACATTTGTTTCCAGAGAAGATGCTTGGGTTTTATCTTGAAGGTAACTAAGATACCACTAATTAAACATGAGGAATTCCACACAGACATTAGAGCCTGGGCAATATGAAAAGAAGGAGCTAGCTCAAGGAGCTTATAATGGTGTTAGCAGCTGGTCCCAAGTGGAGGACAGAAAGCAGTGTTGGTTGTTTCTCCTTTTACTGTTTATCATTGCTTGGGTAAAATAAATGCTGCATGAACCATGACAAAGCATGTTTGGTTAGATACTTGGAAAAAACTAAACTCAAAACACGTGCGTGCACACACACACAAACATACACACGAACGTACACATATATATACTCCTGAGAACGGCTGATGCCACCATCTTTGATGAAAAATGCAACCTCATATTTAGCGTTGAAAGAAACTGATCCTGAAATCATTTTATTGTCTATTGTTGCTTGTTGTAACATTTAAAATTAAAAGAAAAACTATTGAATCAAACAACACTTTTGAAAATACAAATTCAAAATTAGATCATTCATGAGGGTTCCATGTTCCTTTATTTTCAAATGTATTCTTCTCTCTAGGGTAATAATGCAGTTCTGACAGTAGTACTATTAGGTTTACTTGGATACCTGTAGTAGTTGTGGTCTATCTTAGGATGTGCCTACTTTAAATTAAGAGAAATTTGGAGAATTGCTAATGTTCCTTACATATTACTGGTTTGGTCTGTGTGTGGTATGTGTGAGAATGTGTGTTTTCACGTGTTTAAGTGCAAGTGTGTTTCCGTTGTCTTGGCTAGAAAAACTGGGCAGCCTAGCCAATTGTTTTGAGTGTACTTATATATAAATAAGAGGGGTTTCAGTTCACTTCTAGCATGATTATCCACAACATCAAAAATATTCTGGTCAAGGGAAAACTATGTAGCTAAACATAATCTTAAAGAAAAAGGCTCATGTTTACAAATGGTAAGAGGAAAATCTACTTAGTGAATATGGAATATCAAGAGATGATTTCTCTGGGGAAAGTTATGGCATTTAATTTAGCAAAATTGGCTTTGCATTGTTAATGCATTGCCTTAGTTATTGCTAGCTAGTGCATTTGACACATTTGATTCCCTGTTTCAGTATAAGTTCCTTGACTCCATGACAATTTATTTTTCTGCTATATAATTCTCAGTTCACAGCATGATACTGGAAGGGAGGAAAATTTTTTCATCTACCCTCTTAGGTTCTCCAGCTGGGACCCTGGAAATTAAACTGATGAAAGACAAATTAACAAGATGAAGAAAACTCCAGCATTTGTTAACATGTGCAGTGACCAAATGATGAGTATCTGTCTCAAAGGGGTAGTTAGAATTTGGGGGTTATAGAATATCTTAACAAAGAACGATATATTTGTAGAAAAGTGACAAGAAAAGAAAAAGAGGTTTAGGCAGTTTTTAGAGGCAGTGGACTCTGAGACGGTAAATATGTGGGGGTAGGGACATAATGGAAGTTAAGGATTTTTTTAGTAAGGTTTGTTATGTCCATTGCCACAGGGCTGTATTTGGGTAGATAAGAGTCTAAAGTTGTTTCTGGTGTTTAAGAATCTAAGTCTGCTTTTAGGCAAATGGTGGGGGGAAGGCAGAGAGCTTTTTTTCAGTATTTGCTGTTTTTCTATTATCTTGACTTAAATAATCCTTCTGCCAAAGTGGTATATTTTTGAGTGACAAATCCTGACATTCTGGGACTCTTCTTGGGTGGTAATAGTGAAATAGTGGTTTTTCTTGTGTTAAAAAAAAAACCTGTGATTCTTGTTTACATGTCCCTAATAATAATAGTAATGATAATTTGGGAAAAAGACAATGGGAATAAATCCACAAATCTATAAAACTGGCAAATAATGCACACATATTTAATACTAAGGAATATGATCTAATAAACAGGAGACTATTTTGGTTTATGTGGCTTTTGATTGAGTTCTCTTTCTCAATCTGTTAGAAGATGTTTGCTTTTGAATTTGAAAAGACTGTGAAACTTTGAGGACAAGGTAATTTGCATATTTATTTGCCTAGTATCTGAGACACAGTAGAAGATTTTAAAAGATTAGTATGGGATGGTCTAGCATATTTCGTTTTCTAGCGTTTTAACACTATGTATTCCAAGGAACACTTTTCCCAAAGGATGTTAATAACTGCTAAACACATTTGAGAATTGCTGGACTAAATACATTTGTACAGGTTCCTTTACTTGAAAAACTTCTCAGATTTCAGATCTTAAGCCATCAAAAGACACTAAAATAAGCATTTTTTCCCCTTGAAATTATATGACCATGAACATTTTTTTCTTCAAAACAACTTGAAAAATTAATACCAGTTTGGGAATTGATGTCTTAGATAAGTATTTCATATATAACTTGAATCTCATTCAAATATTGCTAGAGAAGTTTATATAAGTAACATATTTATTAAGAACAAAAAATGACAAGGACTATAAATAAATAAAAAGAAACAACTTGTTTTTTGTCCTGATTCATGTTAGTTGAAAAGTGATTTTATTGATCTAAGATGTATTTTTCATTCTTAAATAATGTGTATAAATTTAAATTGCATATTCTCTCTGATCTACTAATTTCACTTTTAGGAATTTTTGCTACAGATATTCTTACACATATGTGAAATGATACACTTAAGAATATTCATTGCTGCATTTCTGATTAGGAAAAAACATTGGAACCAATCTAAATATTCATCAAAAAGGAAAAGATAGGCATGGTATGGTTTGTTCCACATAATAGAATTACATGCAGCTTAAAAAGAATGATTCAGTTTTTGACAGTCATACCATTATCCTTCTAAATTGTATGTATATTTTGGACACTTTAGACATTATATAATAACATGCTTATTTTTTACAGAAAAACATATACATATTTATATATGTTAGAAAACATCTAGACTATGTATTAAAAAATCCAAGTAATAAATTAACAATAGTTGTCTGGGAAAGGTAACTATTAATGGGTGATTTTCTGTTTTTATTTTCCTAATTATAAAAAATATTGATGTTTGTGGAAATAAAGAAATAAAAATGTCAAATTATGTAATATTTTTACATAAGAGAAAAAATAAATAAAAATCTAAACATTAAGTTGTAATAAAGCAATCATACTATTTGGATAATTCCTTATACACAGTGATGAAGCAAGAAGAAAATTCTTCAAAGATAAAGTAAAGTGTTTAACTTCACGCTCTTCATTCAGGGTACAGTATGGGAGACACTGAGGTTTTTATTGTTTGAGTTTGGATGATAGTTTTAAGTCCCTCATGGATGGCCTTCAAGATCAGAGTCCAGAGATGTCCATGATTTCCCTTTTTCTTTTAAGAAATAATGAATGAGGATTATGAGTGTTTTATATGAACAGCACCTAAACATTCTTTCAGATGAATGAGTGTATCATTTTGGTTGCTCATATTACAATGTTTTATTTTACTAAGATTCTTGGATTTTATTGTTCCTGTTATACCACGCATGGTGTTGGGCCCAGAGAAATTTAAATTTTTGAGACATTGTCGCTATTGCTACAGTGAATGTTTTAAGAGGAAACACTCTTCCTTCAAATGTTCAAATAATTGGGACAAATTTCAGTCTAACCCTGAGCTAAATTACATTTTGAATCAAATTCCAGGATATCAGCTCTGATACTAATATAACTACGTAGATGATCATGGTGGGACGGACTAATGTAGAACCCTGTAACTGAGCAGTGCTGGTGAGAAGAGAGGGCTTGCAACATAGATAAAGAAGGAGACGGTAGAAAGTATAATCTATGGGGCCAAAGTTGATTTGGGAGGATTGAAACATATTCCCAGACTATTATAAAATAAATGATACATTGGCTGGGATTTGTATAAAATACTTCATATAGACAGTAAAGACTATATACGTATATTACTTAATCTATAATTTTGGAGTGCTTACTCTTTACAATGAAAATACCAAGTACTTTAAATGATTTTAAATATGACCAGCACCACAGGATGTTCTCAGTAGTAGACTGGTCTGGAATACTGTACAGACACTCTCCTCATTGTGTAAACATAGTATAAGAATTTAGTAAGCCTAATAGGCATTTCTTTTGAAAATGGAATTCTAAACCTAGGATTCCAAACTGTTTCTAAGTTAAACTGCTGTTTCAGAGGATATCTGTGTTGACCCTGACTAGGAGGTTAGCTGAATCTAATCATTAAAATATGTTTGTGTTTGGCATAAGTGAATCTTTTCTGCAAGTTTACCAGAGTATATAAAGAGACAGATCGCTGAGACTTTATGGAAGTCACAGAAAGTCTGAATGACTGTTTGCATGCCGCACTGCTATAAATATTTGTATCTGTGTGGCACCATTTGCAACATATGACCAAGTCTTCAAGTTGTAGAGAGGAGTCCAACAGCACACACCAGCCCCTAACTGTTAAGTGACACCAAAAACTACTAAAAGGAGTCTAATGCTTGTGAACTGCATATAAGCATAAGTCAATTTGTAACAAACTACTATATATATGATTTGTTGCAAATATAGTTGATTCAGCACCTGTAGGAAATTGTGCAAGCCCAATTCCATTATAAAGCAGCAGGGATGCAATGCATACTTGCTAGCATTCAATTCCTGAAATAGTGTCTGGCATATAGCAAGTATTCAATAACTATATGTTGAATATATGGAAGTCACAACTAAAAACATATATATATTGTGTGTGTATGTATATGTGTGTGTGTGTGTGTGTGTGTGTGTGTGTGTGTGTGTGTGTGTATAGTATATACTAATCTCTTCTCCTAAATCCCATATTCTAGGTTTACTTAGATGTTTTACCAAGTAGAACCCCAAACTCAACAGTTCCCAGATTATTATTCTTCCTTCAAAGTCAACTCTTCCTCTAAAATTTTCAGTATCTGGGAATGTGACTCATTTTTCTCATTATGTAGACTTAAAAAGCTCAGTATCTTTGACTTCACTCCCAGGAACCAAAAGCAAATGTTCATCTTCCAGGATAAATTTCACACCCACCCACTTTACATTTGAACATTCACCACTCACAGCCTCCATTATTCATCACAGTAATCACCTGATACCTCTTCCACTCTCATTCATACTACTGGGGGAAAAAAAAAAAAAGACTTCAAAAGACTATCACTATCTACTTTAAGGGTCGAATCATCAGTGTGAATATCACGTTTGTTCAAAAGCTGGCCATTCCCACTATTATTAGGACAAGAGCTTACTGGTATATGTGGAGTCTCCATTGTGACTACACACACAATATTAACTTCTTAGTTACTTGTGAAGGGAATCAGGATATGCCACTCTACACACCATTTTGGCATAAGAGTAGTTTTGTGCTGAAGGCATTTCAGTTCCTGAAATCCTTTGTCTGCCTAAAAGCAGAGTCTCTACAAAAAACTCAAGTGTCATAAATTTCCTCCCCAGGAACAACTCAAAGCATCTCTTCTCAGAGAGAAGTCAACACCACATCCAAAGACACACTGTTGCCAAACTATCATATTTCTGTTGTTCTAAAACTAACAAGCTGCCATATATTTATTTCTGCAGCAAAGATGGGTTTATTCAGGATCAGCAGAGAATTGCAATTTGGGGTCTGCAACCATGGCAAGCCACACGCAAGTCCCCACAGGGCAAGGGAAGGAAAACACTTCTTTTTAAGTGTTATATTTTATTTAACTCAATATGTCAAGTATTATCATTTCAACACACAATCGATATAAAAAAAAATCTTGAGACAGTTTACGTTCCTTTTTTGCAGCAAACCTTTGAAATCCAGGGTATATCTTACACTCCCAGCACACTCCGGTTCAGACGAGCCACGATAAAATCTGGCGTTGCGAGAAAATGACCTGAGGAAGTTTCTTTTTTCAGGCTTCAACCCCCTCCCATACCAACTGGCATTCTCTATTTTTATATTTTTATAAATCATGGGAAAACTTTGCATAAATGACCTTGAAAAAATGGTTAGAATCATCATGTAAAGTTTTTTGTTATGTATTTCCTCTGGTTCTCTAAATCCCATTCAAGAAAAGTGATGTAATACCTGAGAACAGGAAAGTCAGTTTAAGAGCAGTAATAGGTTTCAGAGAAACAAAACTGAAACTTTATTACCGCCTACTCAATGAAACAAGAGCGAAAAGATTGGGAAGTCAGTAAGCAATCTGGTGTTTCAATACACTGTTTTAACTTCTTATAATTTATATGATTGCATGAGAAATAAATATATATATATATTTATATCTCTTTTAAACTCAGAGTTTGGTAGTTAATCAGATTGTCATATATATTAAACTTCACTGAATTGTATTAATTAGAAATGCTGAAACATATTTGCCAGAATTTGTACTATTTGTGTTTATTTTTCAGAAAGAATATTTACCTACAAACTAACAAAACTTTGACTAGCATTAATGCATATTAAGATCTTTGCATAAGTAAGTTCAATTTGATATAACTTTGCACATAGTGATTCGTGGTAACTATAGTTGTGATGATTACGAGTGGGGGAAGGGGCTGGGAAGGGATAAATTGGGAGCTTGGGATTTACAGATACTAACTAATACATATATGTATATGTATATATATATATACACACACACACACATATATATACATAAAATAGATAAACAACAAGTTCATACTGAAAACACTTTTATAGGAGGAAAAGGAAGTTGGGAAGGCTACAGTAAACAGAGTCCATGACTTATCATTGGCTGAGTTTTTGCTAGAAAAGAAGAGGGGTGTTTCTTGTTGAGCTCTGCTATTGTCACATGGTGTGAGAGCTCCCCTTTCTGACCTCCCAACTTTACTTAAGGTTTTTATTTATTAATTTTTAAATTTCTCCCTTTTGTTCAATCTCTTTCTCTGAAAGTATCACTGATCAAAAGTCATGGTTTCTAGTTTCAGTTGCTTTTTGTCCCTTAATGTCAGAAAAGACCTCTCCTGGGTGTAGTGTCTCACCTTGGGTGTTTGCTCAGAGGTCCTGAGCAAAGCAAATCACCAGGAAATTAGGGATATTACAGGCACTGGTGCAAAAGATAATAAAGCCTTGAGCCTTGTAACCTTCTATTATGGGTTTCATGCCTTGTAAGGCTTCTTTACTTATAAGGTATTTATTAATTCTGGGAAGAGGTTTTGAGAAATCTTTTTGAATCTTGTTGGGAGGTGTGCTGTAAATTTTGTCAATATCATTTGGAGATTTTGCCCATAAAAAGGTGATAGGTGATTCAATAAAGATAAATGATCAGTGTTTCCAAAATCAGATCTAGTACTATCCAAGACAGAATGTATTAAAAAAAAATGTCAAAGTGTCGATTAATTTACCTGGTCAGTTATGTTGATGACTACTGTCAAATTCTAGAATTGTTTCCCCTTCCAAGGAGAAAGAAACCTCAGCCTAATAAGCGGATGGGGGTGGAGGAACTAAGAAGAAGAGGGTGTGTATCTCCCAGAGGACCTAAACAAAAGGGAGTGTGTCCAGAGACAAGAACCTCTTGAGGGTCACTGGAGACGCCCTCTGCTGAACTGCTTTAGTACCCTGAGGCAGGGCTGCTTCGTAACAGGGGGTTTGAGCACTGAGAGTGTGGCTCCGGTGTCAGTTAGGACTGGAAGAGGTTCATTCTCAATCTAGGGAAATGTTTCTCCAAGCTGATGAAGAGGCAACATTGGGGAAAGCCACTGTAGTTCTTCGGAGCCCCACCACCGGGAATTGAAGGATGTTGGAAAGACTGGCTAGAGAAATGAAGGCACCCTAAAGCATGTTCGTTTGTAATGATCTCTTTTCCAATGTCCTGGATCTTTGCAATAATAGCAGAAATTAGGAAGTTTGTGGCTTCCTTTGGGGGAGTGCTTAATTTGCTAGCATTGAAGATGAAGAATTTTAGTGGTCTTCCCTTTAGGTGACTCATCTAGAGCGAGAGAGCGCTGACTTGCCAGATTAACTAAATCTGGATGAACAGAGTTTCCCATCCATGCTAGTCCTTCTCACCAGAAGGGAAAAGTCCCAGTTCAGCCTATTAACAAACAGAGTTAAAAGCTGCTTCGGAGGAATCAACATCTGAAGGAAGACCAGAGTATTCCTTCAAAACAATCTGGAGTTGATTGTTACTGTCATGAACAAGGTTTGTCAGACTTTTGTGTGCAAGCCTGAATTTTTTCCAATCAGCAGGTTTTGGAAATGGAACAGGAATCCCTTTCCTGTGAGGAACAGGAATTGCTCTATGAAGTTGCCTCAGAATTTTCCAGGCTGGATCAGATAATCAGTTAACTGGCTGATCTCCGGGTTGTAATTCTACAGACCTTTCAGGACTTTCCCAATTAGCAATTTTCATCCTTGCCCTTATCAACAAGCATATGAACCAGTTGATACAATTCAGAGAAACTAGGATGATAAGCTTGAACGATTATTATTAAATTCCTCAGCAAATCTGTGAGGATCTTCAGTTACATTGGATAAATCTTTGACCATGGCTTGAAGTTCGGCTTAGTCCAGAGAATATAAGAAATTAAGGATTTAGCTTCTGGATCCTTAGAGGCTTAATTTTAAAGGGACAGCTTCTGATGAGTTCAGAGGAAAAGAGAGTGGGGAGAATTTCAAAGAAAAAGGGAAGTTCTGTGACAGAATTAGCATGAAGGTCCTGAGGGTACAGAAGAGGTGCAGGCGGTATAGGAGGAAAGGAGACAGACAGACGGCCATGGAGCAGGAGGGGGGAGTCAGACCAGGAGGGGCTGATGGACAGAGACAAGACAGCACCACAGGGGAGCCTGACACAAAGAAACCAAGAAGAGCCTGAGACACGGAGAGTCATGTTACCTTTCTTTAATCAATTGTCTGCCTCACTTAACCTTAAAATATTAGTTTATAGAGAGGCAATTTTAGGCACCTGATTTTGTTGGGCCAGCCTCAAAATATCAGTTGAAATAGGATTTCCACTCAGTTCTGGAAATTTTTTGACCTACTGTGGTCCAATTTAGTTTTAAGAAAGTTAAGTTTAGAGATTTCAAAAGTTCCCATAATGGCCATTGATATTCTAAATTACTTTTGGTCAGTTTGGTTCATTTAGTTAGAAATGTGCATGAGGAAGGGCCTTGGTTTTTTTAAAAAAAATCAGCTGGAATCTCTGAAAGGGGGGGGGGTGCCCTCAAAATATTTAGGTAACTGGAATTCCATTTCTTAGAGGTTTTTCTCTGGCTTAAAAGAATGATTTTTAAACAGCTCAGCTGAAATAGCCTGCAACTCAAACAGCTTGCTAGCTAATACCTGTCAGTTCTAAGGAAACAGTGTGGTCCCAAGGAGCCAGGGTAAAGGCTTTTCAGCCAGAGAGGAGCCGTGTTATAAAGGAATGGGCTGAACTGGCACATTTTCAGGGAAGCAGCCTCTCTTCCTGAAGGAATGGGCTGACAGCTTCTTGGCCAGCTTTGATTTAAACAGTGTAACACCAAAATCAGACTAAAGTGCCAAATGAGTGCTCATATTTTGGAACAACACCTTAATCGGAAAGAATAATATCTTAAAATAGATCCCAAATAAAGCCTGGAGAGCTTCAAATGCAAAGAGGTTGTGATCTCAGATCCAGGAAAAAGACATACCTTTAAACTCCAGGGTTGACATAAGAAGCAGTGAGCACAGTGGGCTCAAGGTGGGCACCACACCTGTCTGCTCACCAGAGCCCTCAGGGGTCTTCTCTCGTCCCCATGGGGGCCACTGACACTCTGACCTAAAACGAACAGACTGCCAGCTGTTTCTCCTGCAAAGATGGGTTTGTTCAGGATCAGCAGAGAACTGCAGTTTGGGTTCTACCACCATGAAGAGTCATTTGCAAGTTCCTCCAAAGCAAGAAAAAGAGAACACTTTTGTAGAAGGGAGGAGGAAGCTGGCAGGGCTACCGCAAACAGAGAGTCCACGGCTTTTCATTAGTCCTTGCCAGGAGAAGAGGGGTCTTTCTTTTTTATCTGAGGTCCTCTATGTTGGTAGGACAGTAAAATTCCCCGTTCTGGTCTCCCAACTCTACTTAACTGAGGCTCCTATTTATTAATCTTCTACATCTTCCATCTATTCTCCTAAGGTCCCATTTCTCTTTCCAAAAAGTCATTGGCTTTTTTGGTAAGTGCCCTTATTCTCCATCCCTTTCCTCTGCTATGTTAGGTATAGAGACCCCAAATTCTAACCACCCCCTTGGAGCGACATCTCTGAGTGCTGTCATAAGTGTACATAATACACATAATAATAAACTTGGTAGTGTTTTCCTCTTGTTAATCTGTATTTTGTTAGTCTAATTTATACAGCCCCAGACAATGAACCTAAGATGGGTAGAAGGAAGAGATTTTTTTTTCTCCCCTACACTTGCATAACTTTCTTAATCATTGCATTTAGGGTTTTCATCAATGTTACTCTAGCAGAGAAACCTTTCTAATCATCAAAATACATCACTCCAGCCTCTGTGTTAATTTACACTGGTTTTTTTTTATTTCATAGTAGGTATTCATACACGTATAGTAATTAAATAATTAACTAATTTAATCAAATTTTAACAGCATCACTTCCCATTTTTGTGATTACCTAGAATGACTCCTGTTACATGGTAGATACTTAAAAAAATTGTTGAGTAAATAAATACAAAATAAGTGGTCAATTGGACCATAAATGGGGTCAACCCCAGGCAATATAAAAAGTGTCATAGTGTAATATTTTATAATTCACTTATCTATGTAGTTTCTTGTGTCTGGAACGTACCCCTTTTGAATATTTTGCCTTTCTGTATTTTACAGTCTTTAAGATCCATTTCAATGATCACTTTTATGAAATATTTTAGTTATTATAAATTGATGTTACATCTTCCTATTGGCATTCACAAGTTCTATAAGCATATTTCTGCTAAAGTATATATATTCAGTCTTATATTAGAGTTGTTGTTTGTCTTTCAGCTTCAATGACACTATGAAATTATAAACTCCTTGAAGGCCAGCCGCACTGTGTTATATACTCCTGAAAATTGTCCATAGTGGCCTTAATAGGAATTTGACCATAGTTTTTGCACTGAATTGGACTGACCGTCTCTGGAGAAATAGAACTTTTTGTTTTTCTCAATCTTCCTGTAAAAAGCTCTACCCTCTTAATCCACTGAAACTATAAATGCAGAGAATGTGTACTTTCTATTCTCTTATAAACATTTCACATATCATGAGAATCATATCTGCCACCATTTTTTTAGTTAATTGTTCTGATTTAAAAGACTAATAATACAACTTTCTTATAGTCCCCAGAGAGTCAAATGGTTACAGCTTAAACTTCGTCCTAGTTCTGAGAATACAGCATTACCTCCCTAGGAATTTACATGCCAAAGTCGAAAATAAGTTCAGGTCAGAAAAGAATATACTTTTAAATCAAAACTGAGTTCTATTTTTTTCATACTATACCTTCAAACAGTAAGATAAGTGATGTAAATTTTTCAATCTAAATCCAATGTAGTTATTCTAAAATGTTGTTGGGAATCAGAGCAGGCCACCTCAAAATATACAAAAGTGGCATATTGATTATTTTGAATTACAGTTACTTGAGAAACAGCCAGTGCAGGAAGAACCCTCTGACCCTCCTCTGAAAGCAAGAAAAAAAAACTTCCCATGTGAAAGGTACCCTACCTGCTGTAGGAGGTAGAAAGACTTGCCAGAGACAGGGAATTCAAGGCTTAGTAGGCTTTGTAAACAAATTCTGCTTAAATGTTTCACTCATTGGCACCCAAACTCAAGTGTCTTTGTTAATTCTTCACAAATGATTGTTTCTTTGTCTGGAAGGTGTAAAAGCTGCCTGCTTTGGTCATTTCTTTGGTACCATATCTGTGAGACCTCCATATGTACAAAATTAAATTTGATATTCTTCCATTAATATGTCTTATGTCAATTTAATTATTAGACCAGCCAAAAGAACCCAGAAGAGTAAAGGAAAGTTTTCCCTCCCTGACCATGTTTCACATTTAATTATCTTATTGAAACTTCTCTGTGGTTAGCAATTGCTCTGTGCTTGTATGTATATCCTTGTCATCTATCCCTTTAGTTTATTTATTAATTTTTCAATTTTAGCAAATATTTAGAAATAAAATTTACTCCGATTTTCTCTTTTCCATCTTTTCTAATTACTTGGAGGATGGGTAATTTGTCTTTACTATAGTGTGTGTGTGTGTGTGTGTGTGTGTGTTGGTGTGTGTGTATTTATGTGCGAGTATATATATATAATCATACATAATTGAGAATTTGCATTTATGAAATCATTGCTAATTGAATTCCTTATGATACAAGAATAGGGTTTTGAAAAGCTGAGTGGGCGTTTCAGGACCCTTTTGGCTTTAATAATCTCAAGGAACATTAGTTGCATCCTTTATTCTCTGTTGTCTTGTAAATTACTCAAATTGGCCTTGGGCCATCTGAGGTGGGGAAAAGGCCCAGCATGATGATCTCCAGCCTGGAGCTATTCATTATTCATTTAATTATTAATACTTCATATGTAAAGTCTACTTCATTGAGGGGGGAAAACACTGAGAAGACAAACATCTTATAAACTTGAAGTATATGTAAAAGCATTCCCAGTAATTCATTACATTACTATGGACCGGATGTGGGAATCAGAAAAAAAAATGTCTAAAATAATCATTTAGACATTAGTGGTTGGGCAGGTTTTCACTTGGCCTTCCAGATAACAGCATGATTCTTGTTCAAAATCTATCATTGTTCTCAGCTACATGTCACTGACTGGCAGTAATAAAAGATGCCACACAATATGGCTTGTGTCACTTTGTGCAAACTAATTTGTGGTCAAAGGAGAGTCACAAAGCATCCAGCTGGAATATAATTACTTACTGATGATTATATAAAGAGTCAGTTAAGGCTGTGTCTATGCAACCCAAAGAGATATGAAGATTTTATACTATTAAGCTTATTAGATTGATGTGAGGAATAAAGAAAGCCCAAACCAAATTGCTTTGAGTAGAATTTTCTTTTTAGCAATTATCTAGTTTATTTGACCCATGCTCTATTGTACAGTATGCTCTGCCAACCAATCTTGTATCTATGTATAAAAAATTTGGAGAGGTTATTTGTACTGACTGACCCAGACACTACTTCTGATTTAAGACAGATGAGCAGAATATCTGGGAATTCACTTACACATTACTATATTATCATATTCAAAAATAGATATTGAGTGAATAGATATTGTGTGTGTATATATTTATGTGTGTGTATATATATATATATATATCTCATATGTGCTGTCCCTGTTTTAAGTATTAGAATATGGGATAAACAAAACTGAAAAACTTCCTGTGGTTAGAAGCTTATTATTCATACCAGAATAATATGAATAATAATGAGATAGTCAAGGTACTGTAGGAAGAGGCAAAACCAAAACATTTTAGAAAGAAATGTTTTCTAATCTAGTGTGGACAAGATTTCAATGTAAATTAATATAATGATAAATATATACTTTGATTGACACATCTACTTTGATAATACATACCATTACTCTTTTTGGCTTTACTTATCAAAATTTCCATTATTTTCTTGGGTCAGAGGGTCAATATTTCTGACTTAGGTCGATACAGTCACATATTATGGATCCAAATCACTAATAGCCATTTGTTTGAGATAGACACCAACCAATTCTAGGAAAAATGTATCGGTTTTCACTATGGCGATAGGTAGATCAGGGAGAGAGAAGCACAGCCCTTCCCACATGGAAGGGGAGAGAAGCAGGCTAAGGGGAGCAGGCAGGGTGGTGGGTGGTAACCTGGAGCAATACTCATTCCAATGATACCAAGAAAGATCTAGGGTTTTACGTAAAGGGTGGCGGGGTGGAGTCCCATTTTTGAACACAGTTTTTGGAAGATGCTGGACTAAAATAGAGGACAAAATCTTTTCAATTACAAAATGTACAATACAGATCTTCTCATATCATTTACTATAGGCTAAACAATGCACATTCTGAATTTCCAAATGACTACATACTACACACAGCTTCCTAAACTGCTATTCAGTACAACTTACTGTGGTAAATGCTAAGCAATTCAGGATTCCCTATTTGTCCTCATTTATGAGCCTGCTCTGGGATTTAAATCAGTCTTCCCACAGGTCGCTAACTGTTGGAGAAGCTGAATCTGGTCTGCCCTCAATTGCTGTTGAGATTTTGAAACATGTGACAACCTCCTGCCTCCACGGCCGTCGACCACATGCGCAGACACAAGCAACCACATTCAAACAGTGTCTCTGCTTTCCTGCTCAGAACGAAGTCTTCATTCTTGTGAGTACATAGAGTTGATAAAACTAATCAACCAAGTGCACAAAGAAATAAAAAAAAATTTGAAAAATAAGCTGTAAAGAGAATTAATATAGGTGTTGTGACAGAGTGTCTTTAGATTAGGTGTCATTCTCTTCTTAAGGAATTACTTGGGGATCAGGGAGGATCAGGCAGGGTTTACCCAGGCACACAGAAACCACGGCTGCTATTTTTAACAGAAAGACTTTGATCAAAGGGATTGTTTAACAAGCATTGATGAGTGGCGAAATGAGAAAGGCAGCACAGAGCTAACAGAATATAATTTCAGGAAGCAACTCACATCCTTAAGGCCAGCGGAAACAAGGAGAAAGTCAGAACAGTCAGAATAATCTAGCAGCTTAGAGAAGGGAACCTGGGGAGGCTGACAGTTTACTGAGGAGGAAGCACTGTACAGCTGGTGTTGGTACCACAGAAACTTAGAGGAAGGGACCCTCAGGGCTGGGACTTAGCCCTCTGGGGAGAGGATGTTATCTTGCTGCTGCTAGCGCCTCCTAGGGGAGTGTTCTCTTTTCCTGTCTAACCAAGTTCACAAAGGTGGTGGCTTAAAACATTAAAACAGCATCCTCTTTTCTCCACTCCCCTCCCCACAGTCCTGTAAGTCAGAAATCTGAGCAGGCTGGGCTGCATTTTAGGCTCAGTGTCTCACAAAGACAAAGTCAAAATATTGTCCAGCTTGGCTCTTCCCTGGAGGTGCTGGGAAAGAATCACTTCTAAGCTCATGCAGGTTGTTGGTAGAACACAGTTACTGTAGCTATGCGTCTGTTTTCTTGCTGGTTGTCAAGTAGGAACTGCTTTTAGCTTTTGATGCCCCCTGCATTCCTAGTTGCTTGTCCCTCCCAATCTTCAAAATTCCCTGCTTTTAAGGAATCCTTCAATTAGATTAGGCCCACACAGACAGTCTCCTCTTTCTAAAGTCAACTTTGTCATATAACAGCACAATCTCAGAAGTTTCAAGACCTTATGAATGTGGGTGTGCATAATCTTGGGGACTGTATTTTCAAGAACTGTGTCACAAAGTACCGAAAACTGGGTGATTTAGAACAGCATTTATTCTCTCACAGTTCAGGAGGCTAGAAGTCCAAAGCTGAGGTGTTGGCAAGATTGGTTCTTTTGGGAAGGCTCAGAGGGAGAGTCTGTTACATAGCTTTTTTATTTTCTGGTGCTTCTGGAAATCCTTGGTGTTGTTTGGTTTGCAGCTGCATGAACACAGATTCTGCCATTGTAATCAAATAGACATCTTTCCTGTGTGTGTGTATGTCTTCACATGGTGGTCTCCACTCTGTATATGTCTAACACTGTATTTCTTCTCCTCTTCTTGTAAGAATACTAGTCAAATTGGCTTAAGGTCTTTAAGATGTTAATTGTCAGAAATACCTTTCTAAAGGAGTTGGGGGCCATCCCTTTGAAATGTAATCATCAAAGAAGATAGAGCCTTCATCTTTTAGTCTCTGTGGGAGGGTAGGAACCTAACAGCTTTGATAATCTACAATTAGCAAACACAGATGGTCTAATCACACTGACCGTTCTCCCCACTAATGTCCTCCCCAATTTATCCATTAGGTTATCCCAGAATTTAAAAATCCCCCTGCTTTTTGCTTCAGAAGAGTTGAATGCAGTCTTTCTCTCCTGTTTCAGTAGTTTTGAGTCCTATTGCAATAGTCTTTGAATAAAATCCTTCCTGTCTGTTTAACAGGTCCAGTGCAATTTTCTTCAACACTACAGATGAAGAGATGTGATTAAACCTGGAATGTTGTTTGGAGTTAGAGTTGCCAATAAATTAGATACGGGAGTGAATCACAGGCAGGAATAAAAGCTATAACCTAGATTGCTAAATGGCACAACTGGGTCAGTGGTTGTCCATTTACTGTAATAAATACAACTTAAGGAGTAAATTTAGACAGATAATTAGCAGTTCTCCGTTGCCTATTTTGAGATATTTATTAGCCTTCCAACTGTTTATATCAGATGGCCAAGTAGATACACAAATCTCAATTTATGGGGAGGAGACAGAGATGGTGACCTAATTTTTGAGTTATCAGAATAGAGATGATATTGTAGCCTAGAGGTTACATAAAGTCATCTAGGAAGAACGATTAGATAAAGTTACAATAAGACAGAATACCTGGGGTATTCCTTACAGCCAAGGATTCTTAAATAGAAGTCATGTCTTTAACATGGTCAGCAACAGTTCCCTCAAGTAGTCCAGAAGGATTCTGTTAACAGTTTAACAACACAGAAGTTTGCACTCGGTCTATATCCCCATTTATACTATCTTTATTCAATGCCTAGAAATATGCCTTGGTCACAGAAACCCAGAATGAAGTGAGGAGCTTACATCTCTTTGATTTGTCCTGCTTTTAATTCATATTTGGGATAGAATATTTTAGTTTTTATCTAGTTTATTTTCACATTAAAATGTCCAATAGCTAATGATAATTAACACTTTTATTCTAGATATTTAGATGCATCAGTGTTACATCAGTCCTTTGTTTTATCAATAAGTCTCTGAAAGAAGTGTTTCAATACAGCTCAGTCCCTGAAGGAGTTTGATTTGAAAGGCAGGAGGTTGAGAAAGGGAATCTGCAATTAAAGGGGCTCTTCAGCACAAACCAGCCCTAAGAGATACAGCGTTACTAAGTCATTAAAATAGTAATAAACAGGGAAAGTGTAGATCAGACACATGGGACATTTATCAAGAAGTAAAAAGCTTATACGTGTTCTCAGAAAGATAGGTGGGAGGAAAAATCAGCAGAACAAAGTCTCTCTCTGAGGATTTCATGCAAGTGGACCACACAGACGCCGGCACTTTGCTGCCCCTGGGAGAGGTAAAAGGCAAGCTTTGTCTGTCAGCAGGAGACTGCTGTCAGCCTCTGCCTCCAAGCTCTTCTTTGTTTTAACATCCTAAGCTCAACTGACAGCACTCACCCCCGCTGTCCACCTCCTCAGTTCCTGTTCATGCTCTGTTGAGTGTTTCTGAACAAACTAAACTTTAGGCTGGACTCCTTAGAGTAAATTGGTTCTCTGCCTCTTGGTTCAGTGAATATCCTTTCCAAGTGATAGTATTACCAGTAATCCAACAGAAAACAACATCAGCAACTTACTAAACTTCCAGCACACTGGAAGTGTTTCATGCTTTATTCTTGCAGAGATTTTGATAGTCAGTGTATTCGTGTCCAAGGATTTTGAACATCTTTCTTAGCCTCCCAGTCCTCACTATTCACTATTTCTTTCCAAAGGTAATTTGGCTAGAGACAGCCATCTTTTCACTCTGTCCTTACATGGCACATGGCACCATTATATATCACCTCTGCATTTCCTAGTTTGACCATAGAACCACGAATACGTTCACAGCATTCTATTCTTCTAAATTTATACTAATTTTTGAATTGCCCAATTATTCCAAATATATTAAGTATATTTACTTATTTTTTATATAATTGTACATCTTTCAAGGTTAAAAACTGTCTTTATTCACTCAAAATAATTTATGTAAGTACCTAATATATATCCCAGACTATGGGTAAATAGGACAGTTGAGTTCAATGGCTATTAAAAATGCTGAAACACAGCATCTCTTTAAATACACAAAGTAGCAGCGGATCTTTTCTATTCCAGCAAAGGGACAATAATTGCCATGAATAGGAAGGTCAGAAAAGTTAACCCTTGTTGTAGGGGGTCCATGTCCTCGTCATGCTTAGAAGGCTGGAAGCTTAAAATCAATTTCTGTAACAAAGCAAGTCAGTGCTTTCTTAGTCCTACTGTGACAATCAAAATACATTTACTGCGGTACCTGCAGCTTCTATTTTCATATGGAAAAAAACAGAAATAGTAGAAAGAGGGGAAGACAATTCTAGGAGAAAGATATTCAACTAACATGCATGAAAATCAGAATTAAGGATAGTGGTAGAGTAATTCCATGAATGGCCCTAATTAATTACCTCCCTGTATCTCTTACCATTGCCCTAAAAATGTGTAGTCCCTTCGCAATCTGACACTGGCCCTAGTCATGAGATTCATTTTGTTCAAAAGGTGTTAGCATACATGACATGTGGGCAGTGGATTTCATGGAACTTAACAATTCTCCCACTCATGCCCTAAAGTGGTCTCAAATGAGTATCCTACATGGTAGATGAGCATGCATATTGAAATATGTTCCAGTTTGGAGACTGATTGGGTAGAAGGGTAGTCTCTGACTTTTAGGAAGAATTTCCACCTTAGTTATAATAAAGGATAATTCCTTTTCTTGATCACTATTTCCATCTGTTCTCTTGAATCTGTTTTATACTCTGAAAGGCAAAACTCAAACTCAAAGTTCACTTTAAAACCCTAAAGGATGAGCAGAATTAGCTGGGTAGAGTTTTCCCAGGAGAGAACCACACATAAGCAAGTCCTGCAGGAAAGAGAACAGTGCAATTCTACTCTTACCAGGGATGGGACATCATTTCCCCTAGTCTTAGTCCTGACTGCTACCACTGGCAAGACAGGTAATATGACACACTTTTAATATGACACGCTTATTGTTTTCAGATCCTTGTTAAAATTGATTAAGACACTGGTTTGAAACAGCTGTCAGAAGACCCAAACAGACATTTCTCCAATGAAGACATACAAATGCTCAACAGGCACATAAAAAATGCTTGATGCCACACTAGTTATCAGAGAAATGCAAATCAAAACTACAGTGAGGTATCACCTCACACCAGTCAGAATGGCCATCATTCAAAAGTCCACAAACAACTGCTGGAGAGGGTATGGAGAAAAGAGAACCCTTCTACACTGTTGGTAGGAAGCTAAATTGGTGCAGCCACTATGGAGAACAGTATGGAGGTTCCTTTAAAAACTGAAAACAGACTACTATATGATCCAGCAATCCCACTCCTGGGCATATATTCAGATAAAACTCTAACTCAAAAAGATACATGCACCCCAATGTTTATAGCAGCACTATTCACAACAGCCAAGATATGGAAGCAACCTAAGTGTCGATCGACAGATGACTGGATAAAGAAGATGTGGTATATATATATAATGGAATACTACTCAGCCATAAAAATGAAACAGTGCCATTTGCAGCAACATGGATGCACCTAGAAATGATCACATTAAGTGAAGTCAGTCAGAGAAAGATAAATATCATGTGATATCAATTGTATGTGGAATCTAAAAAAATGACACAAATGAACTTATTTACAAGACAGAAACAGACACACAGACATAGAAAACAGACTTATGGTTACCAAAAGGGAAAGTGGGGGAAGGAGGGATAAATTAGGAGTTTGGAATTTGCAGAACCTAACTACTATATATAAAATAGACAAACAAGTTTCTACTATATAGCATAGGGAACTATATTCAATAACTTCTAATAACCTATAATGAACAAGAACATGAAAAAGAATATATATATATATATATATATATATATATATATATATATATATATATATATATATATATATATAACTGAATCATTATGCTATACACCAGAAACTAACATGACATTGTAAATCAACTATACTTTGATTAAAAAAAAAAAGAATGAAACAGCTGCCACTGAGTATACCTCATAGCTATACCCAAATATGTAACATCAGCTTGAAGTTGTGGACACGATCTGTATGGGAACTTGCAAGGTTAAAGCTCGGCCATGAGCTTTCTGTGGAGAGGGGAATAATTCTTCTCCCTCGACCATAATAAGCTGTGTGTGAATCGTGGTGTGCCACTCCTAAACTCCCGTTTCAAAGAAGAAGAGGAGCATCAGCCTGAAAAGCAGAAAAGGGCATTATTTATTTAACATATATAAATAATTATAAGGTGACAAGAAGTCTTCACTCTTTAAAGGGGAGGATGACACATGGCTAGGGGGTACCACAGGAGCATGTGGAAATGTCAAGACATCACTCTACAACTCTGGCCCATTTTCTCCACCTTTTGCATTTATCATTTCTCACATGAGATTTATAGTCTCTGAATTTCAGATTTTGGAAGTGTAGTGGCTATAACCATGAATAAAATATGCCAGTGTACATGTTATTAATCTCCTGTGCTGTTCTGGCACTTGTGTGGGGTCTAGCTGAATTTAGATGATAGCATATTCATTCTGCACTGCTTCTATTAAAAATCTTTTCTCACAACTTTTTAAAATAAGCTTTCAGGTTTGTCTGGATCCCTACTCTGGAATTTTAGTAAGTCCATTCCTTTTCTCAGTGATCTGAAAGATTGCAATGGGTAATGAGAAATGTTCACTCTTGAGGAAAAAAATATTTTCTATTTAAAATGTTTAGAAACTGGTGTTTATCTGAGATTGGGAAAAGGATTAGTATCAAATGTAACAAAATGCAGTAGTACACATTAAGTCAATTTTAATATACAGCACATGGGGAGATACAAATTCTAAATTATTTTAGGTGCACTGCCTGAAACCTAACATACTCATAGTTTTCCCGTAAGATTAAATTTTAATAATGTTTCTTTATAAATATGCTAGAATCAAACTGATTTAGATTCTGGTGCTATCACAAAGATAGTCTCAAATTTTCAATTCATTTTTGCTTATTGTCAGTTATGAACTGCATATATGAATTTCTCCATTCCAAGAGCTTGTCATTATGCAAAGATAAATACACAATTACAATACTATGAGATAAGTATAGAATTATATGCAAATGTCTTGCATATTTTGAAAATATGATATATCCTTTAATAGAGTTTGGAAATGTGACAAAAAAGTTACCTTCCTAAAATGCTGTTTCCTTATGCATTTTTCTAATTTAAATATTCTAATATTTGACTAAAAGTAAACTAAAAATCTAAACAAAATAATATCTATTGAAATGCAAAAGAATTCATGAAAATGTTGATATATATTATTTATCTTGTTAAAAGTAAAACATATTTATCAATGAGTTAGGTAATTTTATTTCTATGACTTGTGTTTTTTTTTTAAACTGGATTTGATCTTTTGCTGGTAGAATATTTATTTTCATCCCTCTTGAACAAGCTTCTGAACAGACTTTTGATTGGCCTTTGGGAGTAATCCTGCTTCATTTATTAAGAATATTGCTATCATCAGATCAAAGTATTTTTATATTCTACTGTTGCTTTTGTTTAGAAGATAATATAATTCAGAAATGTCGTTATGGGAAAACATCACATCCATATTGTGAACTCAAAAATAACAAAATATTCTCATATCACTAAATATTTCAGAACCTCCTGTTTTATTGTCTCTTATTTTCAAACTCACTCTTTTATATTCTATTTTGTGATGCGGGACTGGGGCTCTGCAAACCACATTTCTTCTTTGATGGCTCTTAAGTCCCACGCAGCAGGGGCAGTGGTGAGAAACTGGGAGGCTTGAGGAAGAAGAAGGGACTTGTTCTTTCCCTTGGGTTTGTTTTCCTGTAGCATCACCGCCACAGTGCTTCTTCAGCTCAGCAGGGTATTGGTTACAGTAAGAGAACGTAATTTCAGTTTGCAGGCCTTCCCTATACTTCAAGGATCTGCCGTAGCTCACCTCCTCTTGATAGCTACTAGCCAGCCAGCTCCTCTTCCTCAGAGGTCTGGCCGATCTGGGCTCCAGAGGCCCCTCATTTATCTGAGTACCTCAAGTTCAAGCGTTTGAGGTCAGACCACCAGCAGGGCAACACCCCTCCTCGGAGAAGTCTGAATCCTGAGTTGGCACAGCTCCTCCCTTTCTTTCTTCACTCTTATTTCCTGCAATTACTACATCTGTAATACCACGGTGTATCTTTTTTTGCCTTTTTAGCTCTCCAGCACCTAGTTAACAATTCTTTAAATGACATTTTCTGTTAGTATAGCTGGAGTGGACGGTCTCCTGACCTTACTGGAAGGTGCAGAAGCAAGAAGCACTTACGAATCAGTCTACTTCTCCACCTTAATTTTAAGATTAAAACCTCAATCTTAAGAGGTAGAGTTCTAGTTTCTAGAACGTTATTATGAACACAACTATATTGTGAATGTTGAGGGAGTGCTGACTCAAGATAAGCGAAGGGACAGAAATTAAAATATAACAAACTGCCCTCTGTTCAAGATGTTTCCTCTATATATGTTATCATACTTAAGGAAGAAAAAGATTGTCCACAGATTATTGATAAGATTATTTTAAAATTTGAATTTCATCTAATCTCAGGAGTCAGTAATTTAGATTAAAATATTTGCTTAACCTTTAATACAGGTAGAAATCCAGTAATACTAGCAATGATTACAAAAAACATTACTAGCTACTACTTATTAAGCACTTATTTCTTTGAAAGCATTCTGTTAAGTGCTTTGCATATCTTATTTCATTTGCTCTTCAAAAAACACTTCAGATAATAAAAAACTCATTATTATCACTGTTTTCAAAGGAGGTGCAGATATATGAAATAATTTATAGATGATCACATATTAATTGAGGCAAGATGGGAACTCAAGTTTTTTTTTTCTGTTGTTTTTTAAACTGCAAAGTCTTTATTTTTTGAAAATCATATTTCAATTTACTTTCAAATTATATCACTAAGGACAGATGGCTATTTCCTTAGTTTTCAAAACTATTTTGTTTTTTGTAGTCTGTTCTCAACAACTGCACTCATTCCAGGGAAAAGGTCCAATGTCTCTGGCAGAGTGGTCCAGTACTAGTCCTGTTTGTCTTAATTTGGACCTGCTTTTAGTGTTCCTCTTTGGCCTCAACTCCATGACTCCTCATTTTCTAAAGCTGATATTTACGCAACTGTTCTAAGAAATCCTACTTTTACTTACATCCCATTTTTAGAGACATTAGCAGCTGTCAAGAGTAGCTACAGTCTTCCTTGTGATCTAACCAAAGAACTGAACCCATTCATACTTTGGGTCCAAGGGCCCTAGTAGGCCACAGACTACAAACCAAATTTTATCACCATTCCTGTGCTTATGTGAGAAATGTGAAATCTAGTGCCCATTTAATTCTTTAGCTGATACATGATGTAAAAGTGAATACAATAGAGGGTGCCAAAGCTAGGTTTTTTTTATAATTTTGCTTAGTGTAGGTTTGCCTGTGTATCAATTAAACATATTATATCAATTAACGTCCATGAAATACCTATAGGTACAGAATATTGTAAGGGAACGACTCTGACACCCCAAAATATGACACTCTGACATAAGGATTATTTTAAGCTGAAGATAGTTGTGAAACAGCAGATATCAAAAAAAGCCCCCTATTTGCCTAAAAAGGAGGCTTAGACTCCTAATGACCTGTAACAACTCTAGAATCTCATTAGCCCAGATACGGTACTGAAAGGAATCTACCCAACAGATCTTACTAAAATAACCTTATCTTTCATTAGTTTCTTCTCCTATATTTATTTACCTTCCCACTGTTTGCTACCTCAACAGCCTAAAACCCTTTTCTTTGTCTTACCAGTTTTCTACAAATTCATTGTTCTTTGTTAAGATGCTATATATAAAGCTATAAACCCCACGTTCTAACCACTCCTCTGGGATATTCCTAGCTGAGTTTCTCCCATGTGTATTCATGCTGCACATGTTAATAAACTCTGGGAGTTCTTTCCTGCCAATTTGCCTTTTGCCAGTTTAATTTCCAGGGCCCCAGCTGGAAAATCAAGGAGGTAGAGGAAAAAGTTTCTTTCCTCCTCTATACAAGTAAAAATGTTTACTTAAGTAAAAAACAAACAAACAAACAAAAAGCTTGAGTACATACTGTCTTCTGCCTGGTTATAGAGAAACATGTCAGACATGTATCAAGAGACAAAAAGTACTATCATTTGGGACCATCACTCTGGACAGGAAGGTGAAGCAGGTATCACCCCGCGTGGAACATATGATCCTTGGTGGCTTACGCTAGTCCTCGGAAAGGAGGGGACAAAGCTGTTTTGAGAAAACCAGAGAATAGGATGAGGGCATTTCAAAGGCAGGGTGGGGTACATGGTATTTAAAGAATAGAGTAAAACACTTTGGGGAGGAAACATTGCCAGTACTCGTTCTATGTTGTACTTAGGTCACCAAAAAGGAAAACACAAAGGCTCTGACTTTAAATTTCAAGTATATGATTATATAGATGATAGTGTCCTCCTGTTCATTTTCACAAGGTTCAGTATAAGAAGAAATGGACTTTCATTGGAGCCAAGAGGGACAAAGTTTTCATCTAAGACACAATGAAATGATAGCAGGTATTAAAACTTGATATATGTTGAAGGGGCATTGTATAACTAAGCATGGTACAGACTTTGTGTGACCAGAAGTTTAGCGGAAAAAAAAGTTACTTTGGATCAGGAAAAAACAAGGAAGACTTTTTTGGGCCATAGAATGTGACCTGAATTGTGTAATGAAATCTGAGAATGTCACTGAAATCAAAATAATCACAGAATAAACAAAATATAGGAAACTATTTAGAATTTGTACTAACATTTATCATTTTTTACATCTTAATAACTGATTTCTATGTGCCAAGCACTGTTCTAAATGCCTCACATATATTAACTCATTTCATGCTCATAACAACACTGTGAGGTTAGTCAGGCCCTAGATTATCATCATTTTGCAAATGAGACAACTTAAGCATAAGACAGTTGCTGACTAAGTCATTCTGATACTAAGACACTGAAGTGGGCTTTGAATCCTGCTGGTTTGGTTTCAGAGGCCAACACCTGAACCACTACACAACACGCTCTTTCCCCAAAGAACACATACCCACACCCACATACTACCGTAGACATGCTAACATCCAGAATTTAGGGTTTCCTTCATGATGAGTTCCAATTTGAGACTACCTTTGCCATCTAATAAATAAGATTACTTTGAATACTGGAAGGTACATAGAGGGTTTTCTTAAGGATCTGTTTGTAAAAGATCTTCAGATATTAAGGAAGTAACTGAAACTGAATTAAAACCATTATTTTTATACCTAAAGCAGTGAGATTATGAAGACAAGTGAAAAAGTGACACAAACATTTTTTTTTCTCCTTTACCATTTTCTCCCCTCCCATGCACATATGTATTATTTTGGCTCTCAGTATACAGATACAGACGTTTTGGACAGTTTAACTTTTCCCTGTTTTATCTATTTTAAAAATATGTACTTAGTTTCCATGGTCATTTGTCTTTCAATATGTCATTCAAACTCAAACAAATATTTAAGTTCTTGGTGTCTAGTTAATACTTAGTGTTAAAAAAATAAAGTTATGCTAGACTTGACATTGTACCTACTGTTGTAAATGGACTGCATGTCATTGGCTCACTTTATATTTGGCCTTAATATAACTCCCTTGACTGGTTATCTCAGCATGTTATCTGACTTTGCCTTCAAGTACAACAGTTAGTGTCTCACTGCCAGCCTAATAGGATAGTGCCTCTACGAAACCATTTGGATCGTAATTTCTTCTTTTGCCTTGAATTCACAAGTACAAATTCTATTTAAAAGAAAAATGTTGCTCCAAATGTATACTACAACAGCATAAGAAACTAGAAGCCTAGTGGTGAATTTGAAGAACAGACAATTTTCACAAACACAAACAGTTATGAATATGCATGAAGATCCCTACTGCACACTTTAACCCACCAAAAAATCCCCCCAAAAAACCCATAAAAAGCTTTCTTATTAAGAACTTCCATTTGGAATCACATCTTTTCTGTTGGGGCAAAGCCTTTAAAAAGAGAAACACTTAACTCTTCATCGTGGCTAGATTGGAAAATTCCCTGGTGGAAAATTAAGTAGTTTGGAGAGTGCATTGACTTGTGCAGATGAAAAGACACCCTAATAGTCTGAAGAGTTAATATGCTTGAATACCCTCTTGCTGCACATT
This sequence comes from Camelus ferus, assembly GCF_009834535.1. Taxonomy (NCBI): domain Eukaryota; kingdom Metazoa; phylum Chordata; class Mammalia; order Artiodactyla; family Camelidae; genus Camelus; species Camelus ferus. The sequence continues at coordinate 24,773,561 of NC_045697.1, forward strand.
GGCTCTAGGATGCCTCAGCGACCCAAAACAGTCCATGTTCAAGTGCATCTTTTAACACCTAGCGTGGGAAGGAGTAATTTAGCCATTGAAGAAAATTTAAATCACAGACTGCTCCATTGTCTAAATCATCCTCAGGGAGCAAATGACAATTTTGAAAGCTACATTATCTCAGTAGAAAAATTTACAGAGCAATCCTCTGGTGACCTGAAGGAATTAATACTCAAGTTTCTACTGACGTCTAGTCACTTTCTTTAGGGTAAGGAACTCAATAGGGACTTCTGTTTCCAGGTCAAAAAGCACAAGGTCAGTCAGCAACAGTGAGTGAGGAGGCATTAGACAATTAAGAGAGATGATGACAACTAGGATGAGGTCTTCTAGTACCATCCTCAAGGCTGAAGGGCTTTAAAGTATGAAGGCATTGATGATGTAAACAGGTTGGTATGCTGAAGACTTTTAACTTCCAACCTAGAATAATTTGACACTGTGGGGAAAAGAACAAATTTTCCTATTTTGAAATATGTAGAAATGAAACCAGCAGCTCTGTGGATGCTACAGCTTATTAAAGATGCAAATTAAAAATATCAAAAAGCATGGAGATTTGCTTAACCTTTTACCAAGTGTAAATCTTTAATCTGATCTTAATATGAACTTCGTTGATTTACTTTAAGTTTAATAACATACTGAACTTGTGAGGTGTTAGCAGTACCTTAAGTGGTCAAGTATTGTATTTTAGAATTGATAGAAAAAGGTTAATTTGAAATCCAGTCAGGAAATCATATTACACTGTACAACATATATCTGCTTTAGTGAAGAACTGACAAAGTGCAAATGCCTCAGAGGAAAAATTCCACTAAATTAAAAGCAAAAGATTAATTTACTTGGAAATGAATTTGCATCCAACTGTAAAACAATGCCATTATGCCATTTTTTCTTTCTTTTTCTTCTTCTTGTAATGTAACCAGCCATTTCTGATGACTGGTTACATTCTTTTGTTACTAAATTAGAGGTTATATAAGGCAAAATGGAATCGACGACACTTGGATTAAAATAAAAATTCGGTAGAAAATTTTATTTATAAACACTAGCTCTCACTTAGTATTTTATTATTGAGTTACTTTTGAACTTTTTTTTCATTTTACAGTAAACTTAAATTAGCCATGCTACATTAAAAATTAAAAATATACCATACAGGAAAACAGTCACTGCTATAGCCTTTAGAATATGATTTAATTTAGCAATATCAGAGTAGCATTAATAAAAACAATATAATATCCAAATGACAAGAAAATAAGGCAGTCCCTCATGCTTGTACAGGCCATTCCTTTCATCTTCTCTAAAAATTAGACTCACAAAACATGTCATAATTACTTGAAATTGTCTGCAGTATCAGGAAGAATAGTTTAAAATCACTTTATCACATGCCAAACCACAGTCTATCTCTGACAATGTGAATTAGTCACTACTAAAAATAAAGGATGATGATTAATTACCTTAGAGAATACCTGCCAGTATTATCAGTCACTGGAACCAGATTTCTTACTGAAACATACTCTGCAATAATTTAAGTACATGCTTCATCACCTCGCCTAATCCAAGACACAATCTTTATGATCAAAAGATAAATAAAATAATAAAATATTCTTGAGGTAAGTCTTTATTGTGCTAGTAGAGTAAACAAATGAATGAACAGTTGTTAATGACATCTGCAGATAGCAAATGTAAATTTTATCCATGCCTTACCCGAACTCAAAGATGGCTACCCAGGGTGGTTTATATCATTGCCAAGTATGACTTACATCTTGAAATCTCTAATTTGACACCCTCATCCGATTATTTAAAATTACTTTTTAGTCTCTCTCTCTGTCTCTCTTTTTTTTTTCCATTCTAGGAGAACACAGACCTTCCAGTGAGAAGATCATAATATACTCACTGGGATAATGTATTCACATTCCTAGGATAATAACTAGTGTCATGGAAGATTAATTTCCTAAAGATTACTCTTGAAATTTAAATAGGTTTTAAATTCTGACAATTGAACTGTTTATTTACTCACATTATCAGATAAAATATTTCATATTTTGGTGATTCTAGACTTCACTGAATTCTAATTTCCAATTCCTAATGCATTCAGTTTAGGAACATTTTATTTCTATAGATTTGCACGGTTGTTTACTGTTTGCAGTAATGAAGAATTCTAGTAATAACAAAATGCTGTTTTCTGAAGAACAATGAACAAGTAAGTCTCTGCAGGACAGGCCTTTCTATGTGGAAATTATTTAGCTCCTGTACATGGAAAGAGATGCAAACTCTCCAGTGCTTTTCCTCCTCCCCCACCTCTGTCTATTTTTCACACAGAATCTACAGCAATCTTTTTTTTTTAAATGAATAAATCATATAAGTTCACTCCACCAACTAAAACTCTTCAAAATAGCCTCAGATTCAGTTTATAATGTACTGCAAAATCCTTAATATAGACTGTGGCCTAGAATGATCTTCCCATGCTTACTTCTTAAACTTTATTTTTAGCACTATGTCTTCTAGATGAATAAAAGCTATAGTAGTCTTTAATGTTTACAAAATTCAAGGCCTTAAAATTTACATGTGTTATTTATTTCTTCCACTTGAACTGCTGAATTCTCTTCCTGACCTGCATAATTAATATCCCTTCACTCCCTTCACTCCTGACCTGCATAATTAATACTTACCTACAGGTCTCCTTTTAGTTTCTAATATCTCAGTATACACAACTACAACCACCACCATCACTATCATCACTAAAATCCTTCTGTTATATCCTTCCACAAAACTTTTTTCTATGAGAAGACAGAAAATGACATGCTATATTTTTCCTTCATCAAACATAAAAATATATGCAACATCTACATATATTTAGGTCTTTGATATGTATACCATGTTTTCTACAGATTTATTTACAGCAAATAAATATAGTGAGAGTAGAGAATATATATACACACATATGTGTGTGTGTGTGTGTATATATATATATATACGTATATATATATATATACGTATATATATATATATATATGAAAGAAAAAGTATGCATAAAAATTTGAGGCTGCTCACACAGGAAGAAGTAAACAATCTGAATAGCCCTAGGTCTATTACAAGGTTGAATAAATTATTAATAACTTCCCCAAACAGAAAAGCACCAGGCACACATGGGCTCACTGGTGAATTCTGTCAAACATTTAAGAAAAAAATATATTAATTCCTTTCAATCTCTTTCAGAAGAATAGAAGCAGAGAAAATACTTCCTAACTCATGAGGCCAGCATTACCCTAATATCAAAACCAGACAAAGACAATAGAAGAAAAGAAAACTACAAACCAATAACCTCATAAATACACATGCAAAATTCTCAACAAAATATCAAATCATATCCAAGAATGTATAAAAATAGGATATATCAAGACTAAGTGGGGTTTACCCCAGTAATGCAAGGCTGGCTCAACATCTGAAAATCAATTAATAAAATCCATCACAAAAAGTAGCTATGGAAGAAAAATCACATGATGTTATCAATAGATGCAGAAAAAGCATTTGACAAAAATCCAACACCCAATCATGGTTAAAAAAAAAAATCTCAGTAAACTAGGAATAGAAGGGAACCTTCTCAACTTGATAAAGAATGTCCAAGAACCTACAGCTAACATCACAATTAATTGTGGGAAACCTGAAACTCTCCTACTAAGCCTTATTCATAATTGCCAAAGCTTGGAAGCACCTGAGATGTCTTTTAGGAGGCAAATGGAGAAAATATACTGCATCCATACAGTAAAATATTATTCAGTACTAAAAATAAATGAGCTATTAAATCATTAAAAATTATGGAGGAAGCTTAAATGCATATCACTAATGAAAGAAATCAATCCGAAAAGGCTACATACTATATGAGTCCAACTATATGACATTCTGAAAAAGGCAAAATTATGGAGATGGTAAAAAGATCAGTGGTTGCCAGGGAGAGGAAAAGATGAAGAGGAGCAACACAGAGGATTTTCAGGTCAGTTAAACCACTCTGTATGATATCGTAACGGTGGATACTTACCATTCTACATTTTTGCAAACACAGAATGCACAACACCAAGAGTGAACCCTAATGTAAACTATGGACTTTAGATGACAATAATGCATTAATATAGGTTCATCAGCTATAACAAATATATCACTCTGTGTGCCTTGTCAATAGTAGGGGAGGCTATGCGTATGTTGGGGAAGCAGTTATAGGGAAACTCTGTACTTTCTGCTCAATTTTGTTGAGAACCTAAAACTGCTTTATAAATGAAAGCATATTAATTAAAAAAATGAAAAACAAAAAACAAACAAAAAACTTGACCACAATGTCTTTTTAAGAACAATAACAAAAAACAGACACTTAATTTAAAAAGAACATGGGAGTATGTCAGCAATATACTCTCTAATTGGCAAAATATGTAAGTACAAAAAATAATGGTAGACAACAATAGTTACTAAAGCAGATACCAAACCAAGAGTTTAAGTGGATGTAAATATGACAAAGACGTTAATGATCAAATAAGGTATATCAATAGAATTACAGAAATAGAAGTGAATTAGGTAGTCCCCTAACAGTTTATCCTTAAAAATATTACTCAACTTTTGCAGCCTAATAGGTAAAATAAAGAGGTGAACTAAATAATCTCTAGACACCTCTCAAGATATAAAATTATAAAATCTTAAACTAGTGTTCCTTAAAACCTACTAAGCTCCCAGGGCTGTGAAATATAATAGAAATGTAACACTCAAAGTGTAAGATACTGTGGGAAGATAGTTCGCAGAATAAAGGTTCTAAAGAAAACAAGATACGTAAAGGGTAGGTTGAAAGAAAGACAATGAAAGAGAGAAAGTCTTAGAAAAAAGATGAAAACAATGCCCTTAGACAGTGAGAAACAGAAGGGTAGATTGAGACAAGGCACAAAGAGAAAAGGGAAAGAAGAAAAATTAGAGAACACTTCTGTTAAAGGTCAATTTAACCTTCACATCAAAGTTTAACTCAATTTCCTAGATACATTTTGAGCTTGGTAATGTCTTATGAACTTAGTTTTCTCAGACTGCAGCTGGAATCTAAATGTGATTCTTACAAGTGCTGAGCACAGAAAGGTGTGTAACTGGCTTACAGGTCTTTGAAAGTTTGCGGTCACATTCAGCCAGCAATTGCCACAGCGAGCTCATCAGATTTGGAGGACAGGCACATCCCTAAATAAAGTCTAGTGTGTCTGATACCTTAGAATCCTTGGTATGTCATGAAGAAGCTTTCATTTGTAAGACCCCTCACTTCATTGAGAGCTCAGCGGTATAGAGATCTCTGGGGTAGCAACTGTGGCTTTTACAAGAAGACATCTTGGCCTAGAAATGTTAAGTGCAAGTCCTGTCTCAGCTGCTTATTAGCCGTTAATGCAGGTTTACTTCCTCAGTCATCTCAGTTTTTCAGCAGCTAGTAGCTATGTCCATTCCACTCAATTTTGAAAGTGTCCTGACCAGAAAAAATACGAATTAACATTAATTCAGTGTTTCGTCTCTCTCTGGCACTTGTGACACACTTCACATGGATTAGCACATTTCATTCTCCCAAGAATTCAATGACGTGTATTCTGCTGCTACCCCTAGTTTACTGAAGTGGGTAAGTGAGGATTTTACGAGCGGGGCCATGAGGCACAGATGGCTTATGTAATAATCTACCCAAGGTCACAATACTAATAGTCATCATGCTGTCAGGATTTCACTGAGACAGTCTAGCTTCTTCAATTCTTTTTTTATCTACAATTTATACTTTATCCCTATATATTTTGGAAGAAAATAATACTGTATTTCTTCTTTCAAAATGTTGTTCAATCATTCTTCTAATGTTGTCTTAAAATATAGAAGTTTTTGCTAAAAAACATATTCAGAAGATAAAAATCTGCACTCCTATGGTAAAAATCAGTTTAAGATTTTATCAAATAACTTGTGTAAATGAAATGGAGCTACTGAGAATGAGGTTACTACCTGGGTCATCTGTCCCTGAATATATACATGGTATGACGATTATCCAATTTGAGTCCTTTCTTGGTAGTCTCATTTTCATGAGATAACACTCTTTTAATAATGAATAGATTCAGACAGCCACATGCATGGTTGTACCAGAAACTTGTAAAGTCACTAATAGCTGATATCACACAATTCTAGCTTTACTCCTTCAGCTGAAATCTACATTCCGTAACAACAAATGAATTCTGAAAAGAGCAGCATGTGGAGACGTAGAAGTCACGTGTGCCTACCTGGGAATGAATTTCTCCCGATCCTCTGCAGATAGCAGGTTTAGAAGGTGAGATGAGCAGAGTGATTTGGGTGAAAGGCACTGGGGGAGACGGGTGAACATGTTGCATTGATGTGATGACATCTATGAGCACGGAGACGTGGCAGCGACAACACACATCCCCTGCATTTCAGTTTTGCTGGTGGCCTGCCTTGCCCTTTCTCCTTTCTCATTCCCCCCAGAGATGACAAGTTGAATGAAAATTGAGGTGTCTCAGAAAAATTCTAAAATAAACTTCAAATACTTGTTTAGAGAATTCAAGTGATTTAAGCAAGATTGTGACAATGTATGAAAACCTGACTTAAAAACGGTCTCATTCCCCTCTAAGAGCTATTTGAAGGAGATTACTTTTATGTCTGGAAGCTACATTCTCAAATTTGAGTCTTTAAATCAGGGTGGTCGAATCCTGCTTTACCAGTTCAGTTCCACATGCAAGATAATATGACCCAGATATAACCCAATTAGGTTTTAAGATGAGTCCCTTCAGTCGTACTAATCATTGTTTTAGAAGCTTTGGTAACTCCTCATATATATGTAAAGATATTAGTGAAGGGTTAAATTTTCACTCTATTTTCTTAGGCTGACTTAAAAAAAAATTCTTTCCATTTAATCCACATTTCATATTTTTGCCCATAATTTAAGGCTACTTTCTGGTCACAGTGCAAGTCTCTTTGGTAATTTTGATAATTTGCCAATTCTGAACATATTACTCATCATATGTTTTTTTTTTCTATAGCTACTCAGGAAAATGATCTCAAAATTGCCTATCCTGAAAAGCTACGCAATTTGTAGCAAATTCTCTGTCAATTTTATAACTTGTAAAAAGTGCAATGAGCACTGACGTGAGGGTGGCAAGATGAAAAATAACAGGAAAACCTCATTATTGTGTCATTCCTTTCAGAGTATGCACAATATAACTATTTGCTACAAATTGCTCATCTTCGCATCCTCTTCTTATCTCCAGCTGTGAGTCTTGTCTGAGAACCAACTGTTGCAGATGTTGTCCACTGCTCTGAAACTCTGTTGGGTTGATGGCCGAACACATGGAGTCAAAACAACTCTGTGCCAGGTGCCAGTGCGCGTGGACTTCTCTGGTGACCCATAAGTGGTCTTAGCAGCTGACGAATGCCTGTACATAATGAAGGTAAATCTGGACAATTTAACTGACACCATTTCTTAAAATGGGTCCTAAAAGAAACTGTGCTTGTAATGCCAAGAAATAGTATTTGCTCTAAAATCAGATGCTGACATATCCATTCAGGTGACAAACATTATTTGATTTCCTACTATGTCTTAAGCAGTGTGCCAAGCACTGGGGACAAATGTGAGAAAAAGCTCTCTAACCTCAGACTGTTGTAGTCTCACCAAAGGAAACAGATATGAAAATAAGAAACAAAAACAAAAATATACATCTTGGTATTCTCATTATTTTTTTATGTCTACATTTCTCCTATGGCTGTATAATTATTTAAAGGATGCTATCTCTAGCACACTCTGCTCTTTTCGGCTACATAGTAGCAACCTTCCATTTCTTCTAAATTGTGTTTTGATTGTGTTAAGAATAAAAAGCAAAGCATATGTAAGTTTTTTATTGACCACCAACAAATTATTGAAAAGAACTCTATAGTCCTCTTTGTAATTTTTCTCTGGACCTCTCATTTTACTGACATAAACCAATTCAATTTGCTTTTTATTCAATAATAAAATTTTGCTGTATAATCCAATATAATAAAATATGTTTTAAGCATAAATGTTCAATGAGTATTGCCAAATAAACACCACCATCACATTCAAAATATAGAATATTTGTATCAACCCAAAATATTCTCTTATGTCCTTTTGCAGTAAGTCTTCACACCATCAGCCCCAGGTAGTCACTGATCTGAATTTTGTCACTGTAAATTGGTTTTTATCTTTCCTAGAATTACATGCAAATGGAAGCATCCAGGGATCACTTATTTGTGATTGGCATTTTTCTCTCAGCATATTTTTAAGATTCATCCATGTTGTTATGTGAATCAGTAGTTCATTCCTAATTATTTTGGGACAGTCAATCAAGTTTAGATACAATCTATTTATCCTTTTACCTACTGACACACATTTGGGATGTTTCCAATTTCTGCCTTTTATAAATATTTTTGTACAAGCTCTTGTAGGGACATATTTTGGAAGTTTTTTTTGAAGCTATAAATAAGAGTGGAATTGATGGACTGTATGTTAAGCGTATATATGTAAGAAATTGGCTACATTCCTACCAACAAGTAATGAAAATGTGGACACTAGATAATGTCGGTAGCGCGATATCATGTACACATGAACACCATGCAGAGAGTAGCAAAGCAGTTCTCTGTTTATTGATTCTTGGCAAAGGGTTTATATAGGACATGCACGATGCCTCACATATCATCTAAGTTATGACAATGTTAATAATCTTAATCTAAATAGGTCCCCAAGTTCCTGCAGTAAGCACAGGATGTTACATGATCAAGGACAGATTGTTTTAAAGTCCGTCACAAAACTTCATTAAGTAGGCCATCTCTCATCCAGCCGGCTGTGCCTGTCTTAGGTTGTCTTCCTCTGAGGATCTTACCAATCATTGGCTATCCAGCCATCCATACTGGATACATGACATTCCTCACAGCTTGTTTATCAGTTCAGCCCATGGCTTATTCTCTAGAGCCTTCAGGCGGGGGCTTACAGATATTTTCAGTCTTTTAGTTTTAAACGTTCTGGTGGGTGTATAGTAATATCTCATTGTGGCTTTAATTTGCATTTTATTAATTTCTAATGTTCTTTTAAATGTCTTTTCAGTTGCTTTAGGGCCATTCATATATTTTAGTTTGTGAACTATCTCTTCAACTATTTTGCCTATTTTCAATCAGAATGGTTGACCTTATATTATTGACTTGCAAGATATACATTTTTTTTAAATATAGGAGTTTTGTGAAAGAGAGATATATAATATATATATTTTTCTAATTGGAAAAAAATATATATATCTACCTCTCTATCATCTATATATCCATCTGTATCTGCCTAGATTGCATTTTTGTACAAGTCTATATGAACATATTTTTGTGTTTTCTTGAGTAAATAACTAAGAGCAGAATTGGTGGGTTGTATGTTAAATATATCTGGATAGATAGGTAGATAAACCTGTTTTCTAGTTAGGAAATATTTGTCTACCCCAATGTCACAAACCTCATATAATTTTTAAAGAAATTTCATAGCACATATATTTAGGTCTAAGATTCATTTGAATTTAATTTTTGTGTATGGTGTGTGTCAGATAAGAGTGAAGGTTCATTTTTAGGTATAGAGACAACTGCAATGGTGTTTTGTAAGGGAGCAAGCTTAGGCTCAACTCCAAATACAACAAAGAAAAGTGGGAATTTAATTAAGAAGCAGGTTGGGCAGGGAACTTTAGAGGATGGAAAACTACTAAGAAGAAAAATCAGAGATAAGGGAGGATTTTGGCTAAACTGATCTAACAGCATCCTTGCTGAAAGCAGACCAGGGTTTCAGACATCACCTAGGGGACTGTGGAGGATAAGGTGTCTGATCAAATACTGCGAGTGATCAGATATCAAGGATGGGGGATTCCAGCTAAATTGACATGGCAGGATTCTTGCTAGAGTGGACAATACAGAGATGAACACGGAAGCGCAAAAGTCAGGGCTCACTTCAGGAGAGAGTTTACAAGAATCTAGCTGGAGTTTGATCAAGGACAGAAAGTTTTGTCTCCCTTATGCACCATTACCCACAGGGAAACATGAAGAAGGCCAGTGACATCTCCACACACGACGGGCTGCAGTACAGAGGACAAGGGTGAGTATTAGGGAGTGTGATCTCTCATAATGGAAGTTAACGTGTGTATCCTTTACTCTAGAGGGAGACATTATTTTTATTATAACTGAAGAGTAAGTAAACCTACTTTTTGCTCCAAAGGGAGATACTATCTATTTTCCAAGGCTGTTTGTTGTGCAAACATTTCAGAAAAGATAGAACAAAAGGCAGTCAGTGCTGCTGTTTGCAAGAGATGCAAGCATGTGAGAGAACCATGGAGGATTGTCTCTCAACACAAAATTGTATGAATATTAATAATGCAGAATTTAAAATCTGAATATCTAGTAGACATTATACCTAAATTTACATTATGATAATAATAGCATTCATTCAAAAATCATATATTTGTTAATTACCATGTGTTGAACATTGCTACGCATGCTTCAAGTTGAAAGTGATATTTGAAAGAAAAATTCAGTATTGCCTTTAGACTCAGACAAGAGGATGGGGGTCTCTTTGAGGTCCTCATAACCACAAACACAAATATAAATACATATATTATGGAACAAGTGGTTGATTTTTTTACTTGGAATTTGGAGCTAAACTCTTGTACAGAAAACACCTATAAACTTACACAGCCACTCTCATCATTAACTTTCACTAGGCCTTAGTAAAATGATTCTCCCTGGTTCTTACCCTGTACCCTCAATTTAAAGGGTGACTGTCCTAAAATCTATGAAGGTGTTTAGATTATCTTGCTGTTAATTTGGAAGATGTGGTACAGAGGTCAGCCAGTGGGTCAGGGGTTGGATATACTGAAATGAGGCTTGTAGAGTTTTGATGTTGCCTCACATTGCCTTCAGAAAATCACTGCATGCACCTTCACTGCTGAAATTGACAGCAGTAGCCCAAATTGTGAGCTAACTAAATATAATATCAGGCAGCCCTGTGGGGGGAAGAACTGATGAAAATATGTGTGCCTATCTAGCTGCCTTCTGTATTTTCATCTGTGCTGTTCTCATTCTAACCTCTAAGGATTTTTAGATTTTAAATGAAACTGCTGCTTCTAAGGTTTAACGGTAAAAACCTAACCCAAGGAGTTACTTGCTAGAGTGGCACAAAAGTTCTGTATTACGTGTGTGATGCTTATGCCTCTCTTCTTTCTGTGTCTTTAAATTCAGCAGGACAAACACAGACTGGAGCCTGGGCTTCAGAATTTGTACCATGTGTGGGATAGCTGACTTCTCCAAGGACAAGTTCACACCAAAATAACTAGATACCAGAAAAAAATCCTCTAAAGAAAGTTAACAAGTGTTTTCCATCTGAAGCAGAAGTATTGAAAACAATAGACTCAAATTTAAACCAAGTAAAATTAGTATACTTCAGCAAAAAAAAAAAAAAAGCAAAATAAAAAAAGAATGAGAAATGTGAAGGGAATCAAATAGAAATGTTCTATAAGAGAAAGAAAACATAGGACAATCTTAGATGAAATCTAGTATCATTAATATTCTATATACGTCATCCTCACAGGTTATCATAGACTGTCATCTATAGAACAAGTGCCAGATGAGAGAGAGATACAGATAAGTAGATGGAAGTAGAGATACGTGAAATGTTATAGGATGGGTACAATTGCAAAATAAATGAGTTTAAAGATTAGATCATAGAACTTTTGAGAACAATAGAGGAAAAAGATAAAGTAATAAAAACACAGAAACAATACTGAGGAGACATGTACTTATGCCTGGATGATCCAATATAAAAATATTTAAAAAAATGAGGTAATATACTTAAAATATTAATAAACACAATCTTCTAAGAATAAAAGAAATATGAAAGCTTTCAAATTACAATGACTCACCAAGTACAAAACATGATAAAATTTATGATGTCAAAGAAAAATAAATAGAAGATCATTTTTAAAAGAACAAAATAAGATTTACTTTAAACTTCTTACCAGCATTTTTAGATATAAGGTGATGAGTTAATATTTATAAACCACTGAAGGAAAGAACTTTGAGTATTTAATTTTGTATTCAGCAAATACTTTATTTGTTTATAAAAGTACAAAATATGATCATGTATAATGGTCCTCAAAATAGTTCTTGGGCAAAAATTGGCCCTGAAACATTCTAACAATAAATAAAACAAATTGAGATTCTTCTACAGACAGGGAAAACAAGCATGATCAAGTATCTTACTAAACTGTATTCCTATCTAAAATTAATAATTAAAAATGGCTAAAACCAAAAATATAGAATGATAAATAATAAATATAACAAATAATAAAATAGGATGATGTGCACAGTATATACTAAATGGGGAAGACCAAAGCAATATGAAAGAATTCTAACAGTTTTTCTTCCCCCCTTTACTGCTTTTATTATGGAAAGATTTTGTTTTGTTTTATATATTCCTTAATGGAAAGTATTAAACACGTTATTACTTTACTATGTATTAAACACGCAACTGTTTTTATATTTTCCTACTGGTTTCTACTGGAGGGAAAAAAAAAAAGAAACCTAGTGCTCTTTCTACTGGTCCTTCCACGGACAAGCCAAGAGGCAGAACTCCAGGAATACATTTTCTGTAGCTATTCTCTTTCCTACAACCATTCTCAAAGCGTATGTCGTCTTCACAAGTACCTGGAGAAATGGTCAACTGCCCAAGGAGCCTGAATCTAGACCCAGAAGATCTCCTACCAAATACTCCTCTGGCCACTTCTCAATTGCCTAATTAGGGACAAATTTTCACTTTATTGACCCTAGATATATTTATTTGTAAAATAGCAGTAAAAACAACTTTCCAGCATGCCTTCCAGGGTTCTGAAATTAATATGTGATTCTAATTTACTTTTATAAGCTAGAAAGACAGAGGAAGATAGGTTACTAATCAAGGACATATGTCCTAATAATACTATGAGTTCCAAAATCACAATGAAAAACAATTTATTTTATATATTGAATGTTACCTCCTAAGTGACTAAGCACTATTTACTTAATATTTTTTTACTCCAAAAACGTCATTTCTGGAAATATCCAGTCACTTAAAGAACCCGAGGTCAGTTCTCAGTTCTTTAGGAAAATATTTACTATTTAAATTTAGATCTATCTTTTAATCACCCCATGAGCAAATATGCACCCTCATGGCATATTTAGATAGAAAGAATATGTAGAGAGAAATATATAGGAAAGAAAAAAAAAGAGAATGAAAAAGGAAAGAAAGGCGGGTGACTGTTACTGAAATTCAGTAAGATTGTTCATCTATGTATGAAGTGAAAGGCCAGAGAGGAAAGACGAAGTTCAGAAACATTCCAAATTGCCCCACAAACCACTCTAGGCTCAGAACAGAAACAGTCTTACATGCTTCATCTGGCTACCATTTGCCTAGGTTATGGTTTTTATGCTCTAAAAAACTCTTAACTTCCTTCTGAGTCATGTCTCACAAATACACTATGTATATAATTAATTGGGTGTTTCACCATTGTTATTTCTATACAACTTATTAGCATTCACTAATTCTGTAAGTCTATTTTATTTTCCTTTTGCGAATGAACCATTGTATTTTTTCTATTTACTTCATTGAGTCTCTGCTGTTTATTAATTCTCAGATGACCCAGCTTTGAATAAACACTGAAGCAACTGGGAAGTATTCCCACCTTGTTATACTCTGAGGAAACAAAGTCACATATGAACCAGAATTTATCACTATTGATCTTCCTCAGTTTGAAATTAAGCTATAATTTATAAACACATTACTGTTCTTTACCTCCCATCCCTCTGCCACTCCTTTCTGGGAAAGGCATCTTATGTGATGCCATCTTATGTAAAGAAAGGATATATGTATCTGCACTTGTATCTCAGAAACACATACAAAATTTCCTATGCAGTGATTACACATCTGTAGAAACCAATGGATGGGTTAATTAACACTAATCCCTGAAGGTAAACTGGTTTCACTTTAAAATCTACAGAGACACTTCGTGGAGTACCAAGTCTTGGTTGTTGAAGTTGCTTTGTTTCTTTCTTTTTGTCCTCGATAACATAATTAAAAATTAATGAGGCATAAATGCTAGGTAAAATCAAGTTAAGGTTCATGTCATTCCATAAAGCAGAGAGAAGTTAACTGAATGCTAAGTAAATATTTACTACTATTATTTTTAAATTCACTGATTTACTCATTCACTTAACACTTATATGCATATTATATGGCAGGCATTGTCCTGGGCTCTAAGAGGTCAAACAATAAGAAAAGACAAACAACCACCTTCCCTCCAAAAACTCTAGACTTTGAACTCAATAAACTTGTTGTATATAATTATATTAAATGTATATAGATGCATAGATACACACATACATATATGTAATATAGTAAAATACGTCTGTATATATACATGTGTATGCATATACCTATATTATATAATGTGTACATATATACAAACACCCATATATACATGTTCCAGCATTTAAAATATATTAAAATTAAAAAAAAAGATTTGTAAAAAATGCACTGGAAAATTTGGGGGGAAAGTATATAAGTGGGCCAGAAAGGAGAATCAGAAAGGCATTGAGTTGAAACTTAAATAAAGTATAGGCATCCCCACCCATGCACCCAAGCAACTAATATAAAATCTTTCTGATAAAGTTGACGACAGATATATTGGCATGAAGAGGAGTTCAACAAGAGCATGTAATGAAGTGTGGCCAACATGGGATCTTTTTATTGTGTGAGGGAACTGGGTTACACTCTTTAAGTAACTGTAAAACAATGAAGATAATTGACTGGGGATAGTTTTATCATGATTAGCTTTCCCTGTTGAGAGTGATCATTGTGGAGGAATTGTAAAGGCTAACTTGGAAAGGAGCAAAGCAAAATTTCCAACTAAGAAGGCTGGAATAGATGAAGTGATAAATAATAAATTCTTAACTAGACAAACAGCAACTATAAAGAAAAAAAAATAGAAACATTATTATAGTAAAGGATCCTTAAGAAATGAGATTTTTTTAAGGAGCAAAGAAAGAGAGCGAGGAAGAGAGAGAGAGAGAAATCTAAGACAACAGAAGTTTGCTGACATGAGTTCCTAAAGAAAAACTGATGTGTTCCCGCTGTCCAAAAGTTATTGGGTGTAGGATAGATGCTTTCATCAGAAAAAAAAAAAAAAAAAAAAAACTAGAGAATTCGTCAACTTTCCAAATTTAGGCATGCTATTAAAGTTGATGTTCTTGTGAAATATCCATCTGAACATCCAAATGGACGTGTGAATCCAGTATTTAGTAGGGATCTTGGCTAGAGATGCAAATCTGGAAGTTATCAGCATCGGTAAAGTAATTCTTTTGAGTAGTGAAAGCAACTTAATAATCCCTACAATATTACTACAAGAATTCTCAGAGTAGAAAGACTTTCTCTATTTTAATAATGTTTCAGAGGAACAGGAAATGGTTTTCAACAATCACTTGTTATGGTAATAACAGATAAGTGCCACAGAACACTAAGCTTGTTCTAAATAGTTTCTTTAAGATTAAACATATAACCTATACAAGTTCTCTTAAGAATTTAGAGTGCACTTGTCATTTTTTTCCTTTTGTTTCAAAACTTCAACTACACTTATTTATTTATAAATTGTGTTTCTCTTGAAAATGAAATTGTATATATTTATTAAACTTTTATATTTCCATACAATAGGATAATAATTAGACATCAGAATACAATATTTTAAAAGAAAAAACTGTGTAGCTCAAAATTTTTAACCACATGAAAGATATATAATAGTGTAAAGAGGTTATTGAATAAAACATTACAAGGTAAATTTATTTAGTCCATTTGCGGAGAACTAACTATTATTTCATGTAGACCTAAGGAGAAGACAAAGGTGAGTTTGCCTTATTCACTCCCTCGTTAGAATTTTGACATAGTCTAAGAAAAACTTAGATAGTCAATCTAAGAACTCACAAAGAATCACGAAAAATGAATCTTGTCCATAATTATGAGATAGTGTATGACAGTGAAAAAAAAAAAAAAATCAAAGAAGACAGAACTTCTCTATGGGGATTTTTAAGATCCATGAGGCACAGATCTACTTGTGTGTGGTAGACAGTCACTCATCTACCCAAGCACTAGAGTAAGTTTGAATGAATATGTTCAATGAGATATTTGAATCCAATAAAGATACAAAACTTTATGGAGAAACTACACTCCTTACGTCAGTTTCTTGCATGATTAAATTCAAGATAATACACGCAGTTACACAAGCCAGAAATCTGAATATCATCCTTGCCCCTTCATCTCTTTTACTTCCTACATCTAATCACCAAAATTGATAGATTTTTACCTCCTTAAAATAGGACAATCATTCATGTCAATGTTTACCCTCACTGTTGCTGCTTTATATTAGGTGATCATTCTTTCTTGCCTGGATTGATGCAACAGCTTTTTTTCAGTCCTACCTTTCACCAGTTTACACTCCACCCTGTAGAAAGGTTTTATTTTTAAATTTACAGACATAATTATGTCTCTTTTCTGTCTAAGACCCTCATATAATTTCCCATCACAGTCAGAATAATGTCCAAACTCTTGACAACTACTTTTAGGAGGTTCCTTACAATTTGACCCTCTTATATTGCTCAACATTTTATGCCTTGTGATCCAACCACTGTGGGCCACCGCGTGTGTGTATGTCCTTACCTGCCTTATTCCCTCACCTTTCACCCCCTACCACTTTTACTTTGTTAATCACTGATCTCTCCTTTAGTGACTTTCTCTAAATCCCAAACCCGACCAAAGTGCCCTTCCTAGAAGTCCCATGGCACCTCTGTTTCCAATCAATATACTTATCATATTGTGCTACCAAGACTGATTACTTGCTTATTTCCACATTAGAGTGTCAACAACTTCAGTGGAGAGAGCGTATCTGCTTCCTGTTTACTCCCTGTGCACCACCCAATTTTTGTTTACATGCAGGTGGGAAGTGTTTCAAACTCATTTTTATGTAATTAATCAGTCATATAACAGTGAGAAAAACTGTAATTAGTGGCATCTAAAAAGTAATGATTAGTAAGGCATCTTTTGTACTATTTGAAATAATCTGTTAACCTTAAAGTTAGTTTGGTTCAGAGAGTAGAACATAGCTACAAAAATTGTGAAAATGAATTTTAGTAGCTTATGTATACTTAACATTAGTTTTAGAAACTTAACTTCCAAAAAATATTAAATAATATATGAAAACAGAATATAAAATATATTTATATTTTCAAATTGTACCTGTAGTAGACATTGCTTTTCTTTTTTTCCTACTCCTACCCCCAATTCTGAACTTGCTAGTGTTTTGGAAATACTTTATAGTATTTATTCTTACTACTATCTTTTTTTATCTTCATGGGCCTATCTCTCTAGCAGAATTCCCTTATAAGATGGGAGCTGGGTTCTATGAGAACAGAAGCAGAGGTATCAGAACTCTTAAGGTCTAGGAGTGGAATTTGCACAACTTCACCACCTTTGCAATCTGTAAGTCAAAGCAAGTCATAAGGCCAGTCTGTGTTCATGGGGAGGGAAAATGGACTATACTTCTTGATGCAAAGAGTGGAATCTAGGTATAGGGAAAGAAGGAATTGCTGTTAAATATCTTTTGAGACTATCTTCCAGGACACCTAATAAATTATGCATCTGCATATGTGTTCTGTGTGTGTGTGTGTGTGTGTAAAACATGATTGAGCATAATCATGTACTAGGAATTGCTCTGGGTATCTGAGATGTAGATACGAACAAATCAGGCATTTATCTTATCGTCATGAATCCAGTGGAAGAGACAGTTTATAATTAAGAAGAAATAAAAAATAAACAAATATGAGGGGGTATAATTATGGAAGAAGAAAAATACAGGACTTGTGCTAGAAAAGTTGATCAAGAAAAATCTTTAGGGAGAGATATTTGAGAAGCAATCTGTTTAAGTTAATGAAAAGCTCTTTCTAATTTTTGCAATATGATGAATTGAAATATACTAGGATTGTAAAAAGAGAACCTCAGGAAAAAGGAAGGGAACTAATCTGGGCTCGATTAGTTAAGTGGCTTAGTTAGTGCTAAAGGCAATAAGAAGCCAATTAGTATTAAAATACTAATTTTAATCCTATGGCATCCTATGGCATAAAGTTATGAAATAGCAAATAAAGTATTGCTAATGGGCACATAGAATGAACTGTCCATTAAAGGCAAACCTCTGGGGCACAAGTGTTTGTTGGCTGCCATAGAGAATAAAGGGTACCAGGTATTCAAGGACTGTGGATTTGAGGGGCTACTTGTAAAAGATAAACACAGCTTTGAAAGTATTGTGGACTGAAGCCTTGAGACATGTTATATCTGTGCTAAAATAGTCTTCTATCTCTTGCAGCTACAGGGCTGATTAACAAAAATCCAAATGCATAATTTGTTCCTACCGATGGGTGACTATCATCAATTGAACTCACAGTCTTACCAGATGTTTAATGTAATAGGATATACACTGTGAAATACTGGGAAATAGTCTTAAAATCAGAATCATGTATTTGAAAGATCCCAAAGACTTTGCTTATCCACACTCCAACTCATCCTCTTATCCCTGAAAAGTAATCATTTATTATCTATTTGATCAGCCTGTTTCTGCCTTTCTAGAAAATCCTTTAAAACCTATACTTAAGTATCCACCTAAGAGACAGATTTAATTAGTTTGAGGTGTGGCCTTGTCATCAATAATTTTTATAAGCTCCCCAGGTAATTATAATGTGCAGCCAAAGTTGGGATTCACTAACTCAGAGAGAGTTTTCTGGTTTTTGTTTTTGTTTCTGTGTTTTTCCCTTAATGAGCAAACTGGAACAGCTGGGAGTGGTTTTAATTGTTTGCTTGGTTGGTTGACTGAAACCTAGATTCACCTATGGCACCAAGCAAATTAGATGAGATGCCAAACATTCCTTGATATTAGTAAAGGGAAGAATCCAAAGAGTGTGAGATGACATGTATATGACATGTTCAACTATTTCTCAAATAAATAACTTTTTGTAAGTCATCGCATTTCCTCTTTATAAAATGGGTTTTTAACAGTATTTTTCTCATAGGATTATTGTGAGAAACAAGTAAGTTAATATCATTAAAAAGCTGAGAAATGTCCTAGTACATATTTAGCTATATATAACTGTATCAGCAATAATCATGCTGTTACTTATAATGATTATGATGACAAATCACAAGAAGGAAAGTGAACAAATCTTTGTGAAGACCCCAAGAAATATACAGAGGAGGGATGTAATAACATTTGGGAAGTATTTTAGACCAGAGATTTCAGTGGATATGAAATTAAATCCTTAGATGTTAAAAGGAAAGTAATAATGTTTACTTGCTAGAAGTATTATTTGAACAATTATCATAATAGGCAAGAGAGACAGTAGAGTAAACTAAAATTATGACTTACACTGATTTTTGGTTTGGGGTATTTTCTCATGTAATCAGAATAAAATAGATGGACAGTCTAATAAGGTCCTACATTACTTTTAAAAACAGGCAAACAAAAATCAGGTTGGAGAGTAAACAAGGCTTTGAGCCACCATGGTAGAGGACCATGGCTGCCACTCAATTCCAAGATCCAATCCCAGCCAGTTTACAAATAAAGAATGATTTGAATGATGATGACTTACAGCTATTTACTAGGTTTTACTGTAAACTATGGATGGAAAATACTCCAGTCTTTCCTGAAAACTGATATTGATTCCTGGGGATCCAAAGGCTACTACTTGCTACATTCCATTGGTTAAACTGAAGAATTATGACAATCAGGACTAATGGAACACCAACCAATCTTGTTTTAATAATTCCTGAGAACATATTTGAAATGGTTATGTCCAGCAAATAGAGGTTTGTGTCCCACTGACTTTCTGGACCCTTCAAAAATTTGTCTTTGTACTCCCTGACTTCAGATTATGATACAAAGCTACAGTAATTAAAATAGCATGGTATTTTAAAACACACACACAGATCAATGGAACAGAATAGAGAGCCCATAAATAAACTCATGCACTTACGGTTAATTGATCCTCAATAAAGGAGGCAAGAATATACAATGGAGAAAAGATGGTCTCTTCAATAAGTGGTGCTGAGAAAACTGGACAGCTACATATAAAAGAATGAAATTAGAACATTCTCTAACACCATATAGAAAAATAAACTCAAAATGGATTAAAGACCTAAACATAAGATTAGATCCCATAAAACTCCTAGAGGAAAACATAGGCAGAACACTCTGACATAAATTGTAGCAATGTTTTTCTGGATACTTATCCTAAAACAAAGGAAATAAAAGCAAGCATAAGTAGATGAGACCCAATTAAACTAACAAGCTTTTGCACAGCAAAGGAAACCACTGACAAAACGAAAAGACAATCTACTGAATGGGGGAAAATATGTGCAAGTGATATGACTGATAAGGGGTTAATATTCAACATATATAAACAGCTCATACAACATCAAAAAAAAACTGATTTTAAAAATGGGCAGAAGAACTAAACAGACATTTACAATAGACTCTTTTCCAAAGAGGAAATGCAGAGGGCCAACAGGCACATAAAAAGATGCTCAACAGCTGTAATTATTACAGAAATGCAAATCAAAACCACAACATCACCTCACACCTGTCAGAATGGCTATCATCTGCAAGAACACAAATAACAAATGTCGGCGATGGTATGGAGAAGAGGGAACCCTCTTACACTATTGGCGGGAATGTAAATTGGTGCAGCCACTGTGGCAAACAGTATGGAAGTTTCTCAAAAAACTAAAAATAGAACTACCATGTGACCCAGCAATTCCACTCCTAGGTATATATCTAAAAACAAAAACAAAAACAAAAACATTGATCGGAAAAGATGCATGCACTCTAATGTTCATAGTGACACTATTTACAATTGCCAAGATAAGAAATCGACAGATGAATGGATAAGGAAGATGTGATATATTTATACAACAGAATACCACTTAGCCATAAAAAGAATGAAATTTTGCCATTTGTAGTAACACAAATGGACCTGGAGGGCATTATGCTAAGTGAAATAAGACAGACAGAAAAGGACAGATACTGTATATCACTTATATGTATAATCACTTATATGTGTAAAAATACAACAAACTAGTGAATATAACAATGAAGAAGCAGACTCACAGATATAGAGAACAAACTAGTAGTTACTAGTAGGGAGAGGGAGGGATGGGCAATATAGTATAGGAGCAGGGGATTGAGAGGTACAAACTATTAGGTTTAAAATAAGCTATAAAGATATATTGTACAACATGGGGAATATGGCAAATTTTCTATAACAAGTAAAAATAGAGCATAACCTTTAAAAATTGTGAACCACTATATTGTACACCTGTAACTTACATATTATATTTAAATATACTTCGATTTAAAAAAAGTTATGTTTGTAAAAGAAAGAGCAAGAGGAAGATTGTCAATTGGCTGATGAAAATTTGAGGGGAAAAAGTAAAATTACCTTTTTCATGGACACAGGAATGAAAATACTTACCTATTTGAACGATTACAAGAGACCCCAGTAGAGAGGGACAAAATGACCTTTCTGTGTATGCAAGTCAGCCTTCTTCCACAGCTATCTCATTTTTGCTCAATGAATTCAATAATGATGCAATTATAGTGATACAGGTGGAGGTTTTGGAAGAGCTGGAAGGCATGCATTCTTTACATAAGGTAAAACTGGTTATCACCTTTAAAGGGACCTACTTTTCTAGCAGCAGTGACTAAAGTAAAGCAGGCAATGAAATATTATATTCCTCTACAAGGAAATGGCAGATTGATCACCCTTTTCTATCATAAAGAGACTTTTTCATTCTGCATGTTGTCATGTGTGGTATACTTTTTATGTTATCCTGATAACCCATCCAACCACACCACTGAAAAGGAAAGTAACGTCAGTGAAATAATTAAGGCCATAGCTTATGCCCACGGAAAGCACTGTTCTTCTCATGTTCCAGTTCATAGAGTGAGGCTAACTCATGAAAAAGATGGGATGTTCTATTTAGGATTCAATGTAGGTTTGGGGTGCTGTCCTTCAGGATGCTCTGGGCAAACAGGTGCTGCTTTCCCCTTGTTTCAAATACCCGAGTACATAACAAAAGGAGTGGAAATGAAGAAAAACATGTCATGACTTTCTCTAATGATCCTTTCTCAAAATTACTGTCTCCTTTCCCAGAATCCAGAGATGCTATTGAGTTAACTGTTTTAGTAATTAAGGGAGGAATGCTTCCCACGGGAGACAATACTGTTCCGATTAATTTGGAAGGTAAGATTCCACCCAGGTCTTTTGGGCTTCTCATCTCTTGAATATACAGAAGAAAAAAAGGCAGGGAGGGGGATGGACTGGCGATGTGTCAGGTGACTGAATCTGGCTAAAATCGGGGATAGGGTATGACTAAAACAGTAGCAGGAAGCAGTATAAAAAGATCAAAAAGGACACTCTTTGGTCTTCCATCATTCTGCCAATGACCAGTGTACAATTTTATGGGAAGACTCCTCAACCATACACTAACATGAGGTCTCAGGAATGAAAGTTTGTGTCACTGCACTAGGGGAGTAACTGCAGCCCCATGGGTGTTACTTGGAAATGAAAGGCTTGTAGGAAGGTTTGAGAAGTTCAGTGTCACAACGAAAAGCTGCGATCAAATGCAGAAATGGAAAAGGAGTACATGTCATCAAAAAATCTGGAACATGGAAATGGACACAGTATTTGCTGAAATTTTAGGTATTCTCCTTTTGAAGAAGGAGGGGGTGGTGAGTAAACACATGTTGGGTGGGGTGTAGTAGTATGTTATGGACAATAAATTTTATTTTTTTTTTTATTTTTGAAGTGTCGTTATGGGAAGAAGGATGTATTTGGAATTTGAAGGTGGAAATGGAATGAAATCAACTGGATCCTGCTATAGTTTTCTCTGTGGGTTTAAACTTTCTGCAAGTGCTGTACTTTTCAGCAGTTCTCCAGAGAATGAGTATTGGTGGAAGGGAAGGCCTATCTTCTACTACGACGGTGGGAAGTCCAAAAGACTCTCCCAGCCACACCTCCACATGCACACACCACTACAGATTCAAAAGAGCTACATGCAAATAATCAACTCAATTGCTTGATCTTATTCAAGATTTTTAACTGAATGAATAATTTAAAGAAGCAGGCTCCAAGAATAATTCCATCCAGCGGAAGTACAATAGTGGCATAACCAGGATCCAGCAATGGAAGTTAGCAGGAGATGAGGTGCCACTAGTGGAGGCAAGGCTTCCCACAAGATTGGTTCCTTAAGTGACATTGACTGTGGTTTCTCTCACCCAGAACCCTGAGGCTTTGGCTTATTTTTGTATATTTTATCCTCCTAGTTATTCTCAAACTTACCCAATAGTGTCCAAGAAATCACTAATATGCTTCAAATAATTGGAGTGAAAATCTGAGATCTGACACAAATTTGTTGGTTAATGTGTATGTGTACAAGGCTGAAATGAATTATCATGTTGGTAAACGATATTTACAAAAGTGAAGCTTGGCCAGAATGCTAAAATACTTAAACTGTGATTAATTTAAGAGATCACACAATGGGACTTTTTTTTTGCTTGCCGAAGAAACAGCTAAAGCTTGGAAGTAATGACATTAACTTGAAACAAATAACTTACAATAACATATTAAAATTTTACCATGTAATAAGCAGACACCTTGTTAAATACTCTGAATACATAACCTCATTTAATTCTAAATTATATATCGAGGAAAGTAGTATCTTCATATAGAATTTTGCTGCATTTTGGATTATTTTTTGATTGGATATTCTTCATTGGTTTATCAGCTGCAACATTTCCTTGTGCTGTTTTGTTAGATGCATTAGAATTTATGCTATTCACCTTTAATTTGGTTATCATAGTCTCCCATCAATGATAGTTTAGCACTTCACGTAAAGCGTGACAACCTTATGTCATGAAAGTTTGAGACTTTCACTTGTTTTTTAAGCTCTGTTAAGTGAGGCAGTAGTGTATTCCCATTTCCCTTCTCTGGACTTTTGTGCTATTGTTATACATTTTATATATACATGTTATCAATCCCATATTATATTCTTACTTATACTTTTAAAAATTAATGATTTTTGAAAGGGATTTAAATATTAAGAAAAAGATCATATTTACTCATTTCTGGTGCTCTTCACTGCTTTTTGTAGATCCAGACACCATCTTTCATCATTTTCTTTCTGCCTGTAGGATTGCAGTGAACATTTCTTGTAGGTGGAACTACAACTTATAAATTCTTTCAATTTTGTTTGTCAGAATAGGTCCCTGCCTCATTTTTAAAAGATAATTTCACTGGTGTAGAACTCTGGATTGGCATCCTTTAAAAATCTTGACCTACTGCACTAAAACAATTTAACCTAGCTCAAAGAGAAGTCTGTCTGTCAGCTCCTAGAAGGTAATCTCTAAACCCTTGGAATATCCTTCCTGGTAAGAGTGTCTTTTTTTTCACTTAGGCATTTGGGGCCATGCCAAAGTCTAACAATGTGATTTAAGGTGGAGGCTTTGGGTCACACAGTATCAGCCTTGACCTCTGGAGGCTGTTAGCCATGTCCACATGACCAAGTACCAACAAAATCTCTGAGCACCAAGGTGCTGAAAGCTTTTCCGTTTGGCAATAGTTTGCCTATTGTCACATATCATTGCCTGGAAAGTTAATGCTGTCTGAAAATCTACTGGGAGAAGGCAATTGGAATTTCCAAGTGTAGAACTTTCCTGACTCTGTCTCATAAATGTCTTCATTAGCTGATTTTAATCCGTATCCTTTTGTTGTAAGAAATAGTAACTGTGAGTATAACAGGTTTTAGTGAGTTTTGTGAGTCTTTGAGTAAATTATCAACTGAAGATCATCTTGGGGGCCCCACACTTAACACTGGTGTCAGAAATGAGAGCAATATTGTAGGAGGTTCCCAAACTCTACAACAGTCTTTTGGTTTGCATTGCCGCTAATGAAAATTTGCTGTCATTCTTACCTTTTATCCTTTGCACATCATGTACCTTTTTCCTTTCAAGGTTTCCTTTTTGCTTTTAAGATTTTCTCTCTTTTGCTGGTTGTAAGCAATTCAATTGTGCATTTTTTAATCTATATTTCTTGTGGTTGGGTTTAATTAACTTCTTTGATATATGAATTTATAGTTTCAACACATTTGGTTAATTTTTAGCCATTATTATAAAATAAATTTTTTCTGCTCCCCCTTCTTCAAGAATTCTAATTGTATATATAATAAGCCACTTGGAGTTGTCCCACAACTAACTGATGCTCTGTTGATTTTTTTTAACATACTTTCTGCTCTCTGTATTTCATTTTGGATAATTTTTATTGCTGTTTATTCAAGTTCATTGGCCTTTCCTTATGTAATGTCTAATCTGCTGTTAATCTCATGCTGTATAATTTTATTTCAAATATTGTAATTTTTATCTCTAGAAATTTCACTTTAATCTTTCTTATATGTTCCTACTCTCTACTTCATATGATCATTTTTTTTTCATTTAGCTTCTAGAACATATACAATTCAGTTGTATAACTGTTTTAATGTCTTTATTAATGAATTTAACCATCTCTTTCAATTCTGAGTCAGTTTTGATTGCTTATTTTCCTTTTCCTCACAGGTCACAATTTCTACTTTCTTGTATAACTAGTAATTTTTGTTCAGTGTCAGACATTGTATTTTACCTTTACATACACATAATACTTTTGGTTTCTTATGAAAATCCTCAAGTTTTTGCTCTGGGATTCAGCTAGTAACTTGGAACTAGTCTGATCCTGTTACTTGTTGTTTTTAAGCCTTGTTAGATGGGAAAAGATTAATGTTTCAGGTAGGATAATTTTATCCAAATCTTGAGTGAAAACAATTCTAAATAGTCTACCAGATGCCCCATTTCTTATGAGGATTTCCACTGTGGCTGGCTGTAATGGGAACTACTCCAGGCCCTTTATAGTACAAGGAAGAGTAATGCTGATCCTCCTGAAGACTCAAACCAGACCCAGTGAGGATTTTCAGGACTTTTTCTCTGTGCCACTTTCTTTTCTTCAGTGATTTCCTCTGTAAATCCCAACAGCTCTGGACTTCCAAAAACAAAGCCTCTTCTCCTCTCCTCGAGGAGGATTTTCCTAGGCTCCTCTCCCTGTGCCGCAGCCTGGAAGCCCCATCCAAGCGGTGAATTGAAAACATCACAGTGCTCATCTCATTTTGTTCCCATTTCTCAGGGACCATTGTCTTTTGTTGCCTAATTTCCAGTATGTTTAATGTATTGTGTGTGTTTTTTAGTGGTTTGAGGCGGGAAGGTAAATCCAGTCCCTGTTATTCCGTTTTGACCAGAAGCAAAAGGCCCCCCAATTTAACATATACTTTTGCGTACCATTTGTACATATTTTAAGGATGAGTTACCAATAGGTTGAATAGCTTATCCAAAATTACAGCACTAGAAAGAGGCTACGAGGGTTCAAACCCAGGCTATTTGACTCTACATTCTTAATGTTCTGTTTCTTAATGCTTTGTTTTCAAAGACAGTACAATAAATTTCAGAGACTTTATTAAAATCAAAACTGTTGTTAAATATCATGATGTTTTTCCCTCTAGATTACATCATTTTTACACTCTAAAATAACTTTACCAGGTTTTTTTTTTTAATGACACTTCAAAATAAAGATGCTATTTGATGAAATTTGCCTCGTATTCACTGCAAGGCATAATGTGCATTCAGGATTAAAATTGTTAATTCACCTACTACAATTACCGCAGTGGAACAGGATCTTCACTGAAGTCAGTATAAATTAAATAACTGGGCCAGTCTATCAAATGTCTACCAGTTTTTCTGTCTGATAGAGGAAATCTAGTAGCCAGGCTAACAAGCAAATATTTGGCAAGCAGTGCTTTTTCAATAATGAAACTGATAATTAGACTTCTTTCACACAGCTGTAATTGAATAAATCTAATTGCCTCTTTTGCTTAACTTTAATGCTAGGTTTCAAACTGTTGTATGGACAGGAAAGCAACATCAGAGGAATTACTCTATATTTGTGGTTTGAACTTAAGCAATAAAGTTAAATGGAAAAGGCTCCAAACTCAATTTTCAATTATAGCAAAGGCAGGGAGCCACAATTATCCCTTTCATTACCGTGATGCTCTTCACTGCTGCCTGGGCAAAACCTCTTCACTGTCGTTGTTTGACGCTGCTGTGACTCAAAGTGAAGAGCACTTGAAATCAAAGATTAAAAGTAAGGGACTAAATTAAAGTGAAGTGATATGTGTGAATGCAAAAATTACATGAAAAAGAAGAAATGGTAAAGAAAAATACATTAAGAAGTGGCTCAACTTCCAGAAGTTCTATTGGGGGTGGGTTGGGTAATGGAGAAGTTTAAAAATATTTAATTAATCTTTGGTTCAAATTCTAATGTAATAATACTGTAACTTAACTATTTAACAGTTAGAAATCTTCAAATAAGGGTTGTCCATTTAAATTAGAATATTTTCATCAATTTTTGATAAACATCTAATATTTTTTACATTATGATACTTGCATGTAGTTTGCAAAGAATTGATTCCAAGAGCCTTTAATTAACCATTATTAGACTTTTTCTTCAGTCAATTGTTTCATTGTCCAATTCCATACGTTTAGAATGAGTTATTTTACTTTTTAGCCATATGCCATGTCAACTTCTTTTTTGTTTTTTTTTTTTTGATAGTTTCTTATTGTAAACTGCTAAATTACTAAGTATTTGATTACATCCCTCTGGAATTTAAAAATCAACAATGCCATCTGCAAATCATAATTTTTTTAAGTAGCCACAGAGAAACACAAATTTTAATGATAACATTATTAAAGATCAATCTTGACTCTTGAAAATCCCTTTCCTAAGAAACCTGACAATTAGATACTTGGCCTACTAGTATATTAAACTGAATGGAGCTAAACGGGGAGACAGAGACACAGACATACACCCACATATACACACTTTAATAAGACATTATAAACAAGAATCACTCAAAGCTACCCAAGATTTCTTAGTACACAAACTACAAACAATTGGATTCTAAGAAGTTACAGCAGATCCTGTAGAAGAATTTATATTCAAGTCTTATAGAAAACACCGAGTGCAGATTTAGGAAAATAATACTAATTGCATGGTTTTTAAAAGACACACTTCTGTGATCATATCTGTATTATATATTTATCTCTGACAGTATATGCACATGCTTGGAACTTTATACTTACTTGCTAAGTATAATTATTCCTTTTAAAATATAATGGGCATAAACTATAAGGTGAATTAATTAATTGGAAGTAGAACTGGAACACAGAAATTAAGCATTTTAGACTACTAAACTAGTAGTAATCCCAGATAAATTATCTATTTATTAAAATATTTTTAATATTTTATTAAACAGTTTACATATATTTTGGGGTTTTAGGCAGATACCAATTGTTATGCACTTTAATAAGATGCTCAGAAATAAGTTTGCTATTTTTCATCAGTAGTTTTAAATTAATATTTTACTTTCATTTTTATATGTAATGTAAGCAAGACTGTTTTACATGAGAATAATTAGCAATATGAGATACTTGGCTATCTTCAATAATTTCTATGAAAAATATCAAATTATTCACATTAATTTTTCCTTTCAGATTATACAATTTATTGTTTAATATTATTTATTTTAACATGAACATTAATATCTACTTTGTATTATTTGATATTGCTCATTGTTACTTAAATAATAAAAATATGCAAATAACCCATCTTAAGATCAAAAGCTTTTCCTATAACAACTTAATATTTTCAGACAAAAACTGTGGGAAAATTTGTATTAAACAAATTTCTTTCTTACTCTAAAATAGATGATATTGAGCTGTCATCTATTATCCATCTAACTTAAAAAATTATGGTTTTCATATAATTCAAAGTTTTTATAAATATGATTTTTCAAACTATTCTACTAAAGATAGCTATAATAATATTTTTCTTTCCACATGTTCTTTTGCAATAGGACCTTGCCACTCACCCAACAAGAGATAAATCTGAGCAGGTCCACTGACTGCTCTGACCAATAGAATACAATGGAAATAGAACCATGTCAGTGCTAGGAATAGCCCTTCACTATTTCTGGAACCTCTGCTGCTAATCCTTCATGCCTGGAGCTGCCGTGTACAAAGTCCAGGCTCTTCTAACCAAAGAAGCCATGGGAAGAGACCCTGAGGAACCACACCTGTTTATGAAGAAGTAATCTTGGATTATAGCCTCTGAATGACTCAATCCCAAGTTACTATGTAACTGTAGACGTCCTGGAGATCACAAATGAGAACCCAGGAGAGTCCAGAAAATACACAGAATCATGAGAGATAATAATACATTATTTTTATAAGCTAATTTGAGGGGGGGATGATGGCATGCAATAGCAGTTAATGAAAATGGTTCATTTTTGAAACATCTAAAATAATAATAATAATAAAAAATAATAGTACATTGCGTTTCCTAGAATCTTTTGATGTCTCATAGCATGTTTCTTCACAGTATTATTAGTTTTGTGTGTGTGTATATATATATACACCACATTTATATATATATAGCACATTTCTTTTGCTAACTCAGAATATTCAGAAATCTACTTTAGAGTAAGTGAGCTAAATTGATTTGCATGAAACCAAAGTCTTCTCACTTTCTGAAGATTAATCTGTTAAAATCCATAGCATTGTGAGAAACAAAAGTAAATATAAGACAAATTAAGCAACCTTCAGGTATGTTTTGTATGTATTTTTTCTTAAGCAATATTGATTTGCTATTTTTTTAAGCCATATACTTTATGATGAGAAATGCATTCAAATAAAGCATAATATTACAGTATGAAAGTTAACCCAAAACATATTTAGAATATGAGAATTATTAAACCTTATTTTCTAAATAGTTGCACAATGCACAATTATATGGTTAATAGTCCATAACTATTCAATAATATTTAAAATCAGTTGTCATAAAATAGCTAATTTTCTAAAATAGTATTTGTTAAGATACTTGGTGATAAATTCTAGAAAAATGCTGAAGTAGATGTTTATTAATTATCAGTAGCTACATTAAAATTCTGCTCCAAAACTTTGAGGTTTAAACCACAATAAGCATGTAGTGTCTCATAGTTCCTGTGGCTTAGGCATTCGGGAGCAGCTCATCTAGGAAGCTCTGCTCAGGGTCTCTTATAAAGTTGCACTTAAATGATCAGCAGGGATAACAAACAAAATGGCGGCTAGAGGATATGCTTCCAAGATGGCTCACTGATATGACTGGCAAGTTTGTGCTGGTAAGACCTTCAGTTTTTTCCTATGTGGGTCCCCTCATGGTTTTTTGAGTATCCTCACCACAGGGTGGTGGGGCTCCAGAGAGTAAACAACTAAGTATGAGAAAAAGGACAGCAGTAAGTCCTTGTATACCCTGGCCTTGAAAGCCACTCACTATCATTTCTGCCATCTTCTATTTACCTAGAGACACTGAGGCCAGCCCATGTTCAAGCTGAAGGAAACTTGTGTCCACATTTTAAATGGAGGAGTGTCAAAGAATTTCTGGACACACTTTAAAAACCACCACAAGGGGTAACACAATTTAATGGCACTGTCACCTTCGAAGATTAATTGAAGCAAAATGCCTGACACATAATTGTGAATGAGAAACTGAAGAAGGAACACATTTAAAAGCAACTGTAGAATTTATGTGGATTTTTTGGCACTGTAGGGAGTTTTAATTAGAAGTAGTTCCAAAAGTCAAGTCATTTCCTATGTAATATTAATTTAGTAACCAAAATATAAGGATTTATTAAGAAAGCATACTGCATATTTTCTATATAAACAAGGACTTGGCAAACTGATTGCCGAGTTTAACCAGTTGATTTCTCTATATTTTAACTAGATAGAGCTTATTATTATCTAGCTGGAAAGTAAATCATTTCTTAATTCAGCATTTATCTTAAAAACTTTTGACATATGTTATTCAACAAACTGGACTGAAGCATTAGTAGAGTAGAGAAGAAATCAAGTCTTTAAAGACCTAGACTTGGTGGTAAATTTCCTAGGGTTGAAATCCAGACTTTGTCATTTACAAAGCATTTGGTTTTGAGAGGTAGCTGAATTTCTCTGAATTCTAGTTTACTGAGCTGTATAATGGGATAAACACAGAATTTACTCCATGGGGCTGTTGTGAGGCTTAACAGTCTAAGCAGAATGCAGATATGCAGCAAGTAATCAATAAATAAACGTAAGCTATTCTAATTATTAAGAAGAATGGGTGTACTTACAGTAAGGCTACTTAATAATTTTGATTTTAAGTTAGTAAAATAACCTGAAATGCAGGCTTTTTTTTTTTAATGAAGCAAAGTATTCAGTTAAAGGAGAAAGACAAAAAAGGAGAAGAAAATCAAATTTCCTCTTCAATTTTCAAGGCCTGTACATTCAATTTTCCAGTGCTTTATCTGATCATCAGAAATCCACTTAACTGACCTACATTGCAGAGATGATTTTGTAATTATGAAGAAAATCACAGGTAATGGATTGGAAAACACACTTCTTATGAATTCTTAGTGATTACCTTCACTGTTTTCTTAAATCCTAAGCAGATGAGCATCCCCATAAGACCTATTAGTAAGTACTCATTACACTTTATAAAGGTGCTCCCATGGTGAGCTCAAGATCAAGTAGCCTTAGATTCTCTGGTAAGAAAGAGGGGCCTCCGGAGGAAACTTATATTTCACATTTCTGAGCTGTGACTGTTTCCCACTTTATTTTATATCCACTGCTTTCCTCCCTCCTGAAGGAGAATTAAACAGCAGTTTTACTCAATGGAGCAATTAGCTCATCATTCACTTCATTATAAATGAAATGCTGACATTAAACAGGACCCCTTAACCATTATAATGACCATAACTAGCTTCTATATTGTTCTTGAAAAAGGCTTCTTGTTCTCTTTAGAATCATCATTATTACTCTTATCATTTTCTTTGGAGGAACCAGAATCAAGGTTTCCATTATAAATTCACTGAAAGTCCTGTTTTTATTATTCACTTTTTTCTTCAATTCAGTTGCCTATAGATGGAACTCATACATAAGATTAACTCAAAATGGTAGCTTATTTTCAATACTGATACTTTTTGTTGATGCAGTTTATATCTATACTCCTTCCCTGCTCAAGTTATGTATTTACCTTGTATCCTAGTGATTTTCTTATTTCTATGCTGGAAGAATATACACAGGAAAAGAATATATATTTTTAGTGAGGAATGGTCATATTGCTGTACTGGAATATCCTAATTTCCTTGCTGGACTCTTTGTGAGCAAGCGATCTTTATATTTGTAGTGCTTTACTGAGTAGGTGAGGTGTTGAAGTGGTTGCGGAGAGCAAGGGAATTAACACCAACTGCCCATTCTTTCATTATTGGTTAGCACACATTCTATTTTATATCTTGCCCTAATTTTATCACTCTCTATTTTCTTTATTACATTAAAATCTATGTACTAGAAAAATCAACTGAAGAATTTAAAATCCCTAAATTCAATGCCATTAATTCTAATAATTTTGGTAGAATTCTGATATTTTTGCATATTGTTTACTAATCAGATCATTGAAATGTTCTGTGGCAATGATGAAAAATGGAAAACCAGCCCTATTCTCTTATTCTTAGTCAATTTTTCTCACTTGTGTTTGAGCAGAATTTTATCTTAGCTTTTTCAAAATACTTTTAAATACTCAACAATGAAAATAGCCATTGTTCCATATTTTTCAATATAAATAACTATAGCAAAATTTAAAGCACAGTCTTTCTACTCAGATGAATCAGTTTTGATTGCTTCTAATTAGATCATCTTTTTGAGACATTTCTTCAAAATAGCTTAGAAAGTAATTTTTACTGTTTTCCCCCCATAGCTAATGAAAGTTTAACCTGCCTATAATTACTTGCTGCATTAAATGTCCCACTTTCTGAAAATCATGTTATGTTTGCTTGAAATTATTCGCTAGAGTATTTCTAAAAATAACCAAAGAAAATGTTTTAATTTCCCTCTCATTTTTCAAAGCCTTAGGTCTCTGAGTTGCACATACAGTCATTAAATTTTAATAAATATAAACTTTTCTAACTTTGTATAGTTATCCCTCAAGTCATAAGTTCTCAAATAAAGAGCACATCCTTCACATAAACTAATCTTGATCAAGGTCATAAAGCTTGTTTGTCTTAAATTTCTAACAACAAAAATATTCTGAGTAACGGTCCAATTATTTACCATGCTATATTTTCAGTTGCCCAACAAAACATAGACTTAAAATATTTGGTTACTCTATCTCCTCTAAATAATAAAAGCCACAGATTACTAAAAGTAGTAATTAGTTCAGTTTCTCCTTCTTAAAGTTTTCACTGTAGCACGGTATGTTATAAAATCCTAGAATCTGGGTTCTAAAGTTAGGCTTTCATGGAATGAGACAAAAAATATTTATTGTAATAAAATGAGGGCTACACTGGCTGTTAATAGCTTGAAATTACTCTCTGTTGAGTGGAATTGCCCAATTTGTAGCAGAGATTATAATGTAGTATAATTAAGAGTTTGTCTCCATTTGTACGTTTAACTGCTGACAGCTTTCAAGCCCCTATTCACTCTCTCCCCTTCTTGGCCCACATCTGGGAAAGGCAAAAAGATAGCCTGGATGCTTGTTCTGATTCTGGAAGGACATTCAAATCATGAATTACCTGTAACCCTCATCACAGACTCACTCACTAACCATTTGCCCCACCTTACTCTCCAAAGCCATTTTCAGACCAGTTTGGGTATCTGCCCAACTTTTTACAGAAAACTTCATGATATGAATAATAAATCTTTAAATGTTATTCTCAGTGCATGTGTGGCATCATCATTCTTAATACCTAAATCAAATTTTAGGTTGAGTTTGGTTCTAATCTCTGTGGGACATGTAGCAAATAAATTGGCTGATTTATCACATTTCTATATCTGTCCCAGAGCTAGAAAAAATAAGTAGACCCTCTCACAAGGATCACAAATTCAGATTTCTAAGGGACACTAGGTTTAGTAAAAATGTTAGGTAGATTAGAATAAATCTGGTCATCTGAGAAACAATATCTAAGCATTTCCACTGAATTGTCATCATTCATGTATGGAGTTTAATGTTAGATTTTATA
This sequence comes from Camelus ferus, assembly GCF_009834535.1. Classification (NCBI taxonomy): domain Eukaryota; kingdom Metazoa; phylum Chordata; class Mammalia; order Artiodactyla; family Camelidae; genus Camelus; species Camelus ferus. The sequence continues at coordinate 24,807,909 of NC_045697.1, forward strand.
ATTTTCTCTCTTTAATTGATAAAATAAGTTAACAGAAAATTAAGTAGAAAAATACAAGATGAACCACAGTATCTTTAACCGGACTTAATTGACATTTATATGACACTTCATTAAACAATAACAGAATGCAGATTTAAGAATGTTCATGGAACTCTCAAAAAGATACATTATATACTAGACTACAAAAAAACTCTCAATATATTTTTTTAAATTGGCATCATACAGATTATGTTTTCTGACCACAGAAAGCTTAAATTGAAATCAATAACAAAAAGAAATCAGGGATATCTACGAATATAGGAAATTATCAATGCACTTTGGGATCTCTCATGGGTCAAACAAGAAATCAAAAAGGAAACTAGAAATTAATATAACAAAATATATCAAAATGTACATGAATTAGCTAAAGAAGAGGCCAAAGGGAATGTACAGATTTAAAGTTTCATGTTAGAAATGAAGAAAAGAATAAAATAAATGATGAATAAACAAATTTAATAAGCTAGAAAGCAAATGATGAACAAAACTAAAAATAAGTAGAAGGAAAGAAATAATAAAAATTAATAAAAGCTGAAAATTAATAGAAAAATATAGTGAAACCAGAATCTGTCTATTTGAGGTCAATGATTCAGATAGAATGAACAAATATCTTAAATAACTCAAATAATCAAAACTAACTGGGGCTATTCAGATAACTTGAATAGCTCTATGTCCATTAAAAATACATACTTGAGTGAAACACCTTCTTATGAACAAAACTTCCCCAGATGAATTCCTCCAAACACTTAAGGAAGAGATAACACCAAAAATAAAAAACATCTTCATGAACATAGATCTAAAACTCCATACTTAACTGAATATAAATTCATCAAATCTGACATTATATACAACGTGTAACATATCTTGAATAAAAGATACTTAACAAGGGTTAACATTAAAAATACGAATCCATGTATCTTATATTAATAAACATAAAAACCATATCATCATCTCAGATGCAGAAAAAGCATGTGACACAATTGAAAGTGCTTCCATGACTGAAAATTCTCAGGAAACAGGAAAGAAAAAATTGGGACCTCCCCAAACTGGTAAAGGGCATCTACTAAAAACCTACAGTTAAATTCCTACTTAGTTACAACACACTGAATGCTTTTCCTTGAATTAGTCAAGAATACCCAACCTCTCACTTCTTTTCAACATCGTACTTGAGGTATTGCCACTGCAGTAAGACAAGGGAAATAAATATCTTTTACACATATGGAAAAGGAAGTGGTAAAACTGAATTTATTATAAATATCATGGCTGTCTGTATACAAATTCCTAACGAATCTACAGATAAGCTCCTAGATATTGTAAGTTAGTTTAGTAAAGTCATAGGTTAGTATGCCAGTGTACATGTTGGAGAATTTATATGCCTAATTTTAAGAGTTAATATTTGACACTACATTAATCAATAGAGTGGATTAAATGCACGTGTGGGTGTGTGTGTATCAGTAAAACAGAATAAAAGATTCCAATAAGTAAACAAAAACATATGTGGCCTATTAAATTCTGACCAAAGTCACAAGGTAATTTAATGAGAAAACAATAGCCATTTTAACAAGTGGTGCTGAAATACTGGGATATCCATGTGTAAAAAGCATGAATTTTAGGCTCTTACCTTAAGTGTGTATAAATTAACTTGCCATATATCAACAAACTAAACATAAAAGATAAAGTATGGATTCTTAATGAAAACAAACTTGCATTAGTCAAAAATTTCTTAAAAAGGAAACAAATAGTACAAACTGTAAAATAAAAATCAATGATTTTTTTTAAATTAAAAATTTCTTGGGGGAAGGGATAGCTCAAGTGGTAGAGCACATACTTAGCATGCACAAGGTCATAGGTTCAACCCCAGTACCTCCTCTAAGAGTAAATCGAATTACCTTCCCCCCACAAAAAATAAAAATAAAAATATCTGTTCCTCAGAAGTTATTTTAAGAAAACAAAGGTGAACAGTAACCTTTTAGAAAATGTTTGCAAAGCATGTATCTGACAAATGACCTGTATCGACAATAAATGAAAACTATGTTTCAATACTAAGATTAAACAATAAATGAATCTTTAAATATAAAGGAAAAAGCTTTTCACAAATACTTCAGAAGAAAAGATATATAAATGACTAATAAGATGGCTGCTTAAACATATTAGTCAATATTAATCAACTTCATTAAAACTATAATTGATATTACTAACTACCTAAGAGAATGGCTAAAATTTTTTAAAAAATGACAATAAAAAAAGTTAGTAATTTGTGGAGAGATAGAACTCTAAATCAGTCACTGCTGATGAGAATGTAAAGTAATACATTCACCTGCTTAGGAAGAGAGTTTTGCAGTTTAATATGAAGTTAAATCTGCAGGTACCATATCTACCTCACTCCTAGGTATTTAATCACGAGAAGTGAAAGCACATATCCACTTAAAACTTGTGTGTAAACATTCATAGTAGCTGTATTGTAATATCCTTAAACTGAAAACAACCCCAAAGTCCATCAACAAGTGAATGGACAAACACAATGTTGTATACACACATTTGTATGGATACACAAGTGGGATACCAGTCAGCAGTTAAAAGGAATGAACTTCTGATACCTGCAGCAATATCTATAGCTCTCAAAATAACTGTAAAGTGAATTGAAAGAAGTTTAAAAAAAAAAAAAAAAAGAGTACCTGCCATGGACATAAGCAGATGATGTAGGGGCTACAACAAGACATAGTTTGGAACATTGGCTCTCCAAAACTTTATCTATCATCTATCGTGTTGTAGTCAGACAAAATATCATTTGAATTGACCAGCATGCAATGTTCTATTCAATTTTGATGTAATTACAGAATGACTTAAAAATTTTAATCAATATTGGTAAATCCTAAAGTAGATGTATTATTCTATAAATGTATTAAAGAGAGTTTATTTCCACTGCCAAAGTACTGATCAAGTCAACATGAAAAACTACAGCAATTTCTGTCTTTATTAAACCAGCTCTTTAATTCATCAACTATAAGCAACTAATAAAGTTAACCCATTTGCTTCTACCATACTTTGCCCAATGTTTTGGTAGCTTTGTGAATATAATTTATATTCTGAACATCAAGAAATGTATTGGTCATCCTATCATGTGACAGAACCATTCTTACCATCCCCTCATGCAGTGATACGCAGAGCTCCACTTGTGAGTTGTTTCTCCCCATTGCCATCATATGTTTCTATACTTCTTCAACTCTCCGATTTCAACACTTCTGAGAAGCCTTCCTTTCCTATTCATGACACCAGCATACTTCTATTTTAGTCTTTATTATATAAATCAAAATGATATTTCACTTTGGTATTATAATGTTGTTAATTGAGGAACTCTATTTCTCTAAGTGGTTAGATTGGGTTTTTAATTATTTATTGAGTGTATGTTGTCAACACACACACACACAAATATCAGTTGATCAGTTGAGATTAAGTGACTGGAATGTAAGGAATATTCAGTCTAAAAAGAATTTCTGTATAAATTTTGTTTATTGTTTTGAAAAACAGAAGGTTCAAATTAATTTAGCTCTAGGGAACTAGAAAATTGTGAAAAATAGGGTTAAAGTGTTTAATACTAGAAAACATGGAGAGAGAAAATTCTCTGAATTTATTTCCTTATCTCTGATATCATCTGTAAACTCAGTGAATTAATATCCTACATAAGTTAATTCATATTTAATTATGGATACCATGTGGATATACTGTGCTAAGCTCTTTTATAGAATAAAATGGTGGTTTTATTATGTTTTAGGCCTATTTTAGATATATTTTCTTTATAGAGGAAGCAATTCAAGTTAAAAATTGTATCTTGTCATAAAAAGATACTGTTTTTCAAAAGTTGCTATAGTGCTTAATCAAATTTCATGTCATGATTAGAGAATTACAGAAAACAGCTTACATAATTGAAAATCAGAATGACAAACAGTTGCCAAAAACAACTTTGGTGGTGTTACTGAGCAGATCTTCATGTGTTTCAATTTAAAAGAAAAGAATATATAATTAGTCATGAGAACAGGGCTTAGGGGATCTCTCTATATTGAGTAAATCCACACCTGCTACTCTAGAAAGAAACTTGACTGAGAAGGTTAGAGCCAACTAAGCACAGGTGGGCTCCTGTCTCTGAAAACTCCTTTTAGCTCAGTTCTACTGTCAGTGTCCATCATCAGCTGTTAATACAACAATCCCTTTTCATTTCCAACAAAACAAAACAAAAAATACCTTTCCCCGGGGTTGCCTGTTGCACGCTCTGAAGAATGCATGGTGCTTATGTGACCAGGTGTGCACAACAGGAAGGAGTTAAGATGAAGCCGTCAGAATGATAACAATCATGCCTTGATGAGTTCTTGTTATTTTAAGACGCACCTGCTCCAAGTCAGCAGGATTTCTGAGGAAAATCAGAAATGTGTTGGATGTATCCCAAGGCACATAAAAGACTGAATTCAATTCTGTCTAGCTGATGTTTAGAAATTTACAGCAGTGCTGACTGGGCTAAATGCCTTTCTTACAAAATTCCAGAAGACACAGTGTTGTATTTGTCAGAGAAAATTACATAGCAGATCGCTTGTTAAAAATGCATACCTTCCTCCCTGCCCTCACCCTTTCTTCCTCCTTCCTCAGTAGGTGTGCTGGTCTTGACCAAGCTAGAAATGTGACAGAAAGACACACTATTATTTAAAAGGAAGGATTGGTGTCTCTTCACAATCTCAGGGTTAAATGATGATTCCTAAAGTGCCAGTATTTGTACTATAAATCACAGAAATTAAAAAAGACATCAGAGCAGATATAGTAGTGTATGTATATGTTTATGTATATACCTACACAAATATTTATATGCATACACACAGAAAATCACTGGTGAGCAAGTTAAATACATATAAATTAAGTATACAATAATTATTGTCACATTGTTCTTTGTATTTTCCACTATTTACTTAATTTTCTCCAAAGAAACTGCACTAGTTTTATAACTAGAAAAAAAAGGCAATTAAGGTTTATTTGTATTTGTTGGGGAAGTACAGCATAGAAAAATATAGAAATTAAGAGACAGAGACCAACACTGACTTAGGAAATTTAAATAATATAATCCATTGCATATGTAATTTAGTAACAACAAAAAAGTTACATATGGGCTATCATGCCCCATATTCTGCAATTACAATGTTCATGGGGGAAATACTGAAAATATAACAATCATATATCAGAGGCAACTATTTAATGGGGTTTTATCTAGTATCTTGACAGAAATATGTACGCTTATCATGGGTTATTCAAACAATGTTGTAATGCTATTTTAGAAAATATATTTAATTCAAGATGAACTAAGAAATTAAAAGATGACATCAAATAGAACAAAGAGAAAAAGGAGATGAACCTCAAGAGAAAGGTTTGAACAATAAAGTGCATGTCTTACTGCCTGTCTATTTTCTTGGTATGAGATGAAAACTCACACTGACATTTCTAGCAAACATCACAAAGAGACAGAAATGGAATCAATTACATGCTATAAAACGGTGGTAAAATTAGAACAACAACTTAACCAAGTTGGACTGTGGCCTAAGAGAAGCTCAGCTACTCTACTGCCAGGGCTTTCAGAACAGGCGTTTCCCTTTGCGCACACATCAGATATTCAGTGTGATAAACATTATCTAAAAATATACTCACAGTAAATACAAAATGAAGTAACGTAGTTTTAAGGGAGAGAAAACTCAGCATGTACTTTCAGCAGATTCCTTGGCACAAGGCAGGGAGTACAGGTTAGAAACCACTGGATTTTGGTGTTTTGCGGCTGTTGTTGCTTTTAGCTTTTAAAATAGGAATAACAGGATCTACTTATCAGGGGTGTTCTAGGAATTAAATGATATAATCAGCTCAGCTCAGAATCTGGCATACTACACAGTAAAAAATAATGGTCATTATTATATAAGAAGTGATGAATTGTGATTCCTTTAGAAAACCATCCAAAAATATCACTTCTTTCAAAAGTCTTCCCAGATGTCTTATCTGACACTGTGTTCACCGGAATACTCATGAACCAAGCAGATTAGGTGCACCAGTATCATATGCTAACTACATAGCCATAGGCTTTACCAAGTGGGGAGCTACGTCGTAATCAGACTTAAATCCGTCTATGGGATTTGAGCAGCTCCCTAGCCCATGAGTGTGGCTAGAAACCATTTTTTGTCTACAGGTTGATGGTGCATATAAAAGAATAACTAAAAAAAAAATAAATAAATAAAAAAATGTGTATACTGGTAGAAAGTAATAAAGACTAGGATGCAAAGTAGGGTCCTAATTGTACTCCAGGTACAAAAAACAATGTGTTGTGACAGAGAAAGTGTTGTGATATTTATGTATGTGTGTGTGTGTGTGTGTTTGCTAACAAGGAAATTAAGGTTTAATAATACTCAGAATTTTGTCAATAACATGAATTACCAGATGTGAGTGAACCTAAGGGAAGAGTAGAGCATGTGTATCATGCTGTCACTTTTCCTTTTTCTTAGTATGTTGAGATGGCCATTGCCAAGTTAAGCTGAAACAAAACAAACAAGCAAGCAAATAAAAACCACTTCTACTACGGACGAGAAACACAAAAAATAACCCAAAATTTTGAATCAAGGATACTTCTAGTTGTATACAAACACATGAGTGAAAGAATAGAAAACAGCAAAGTTGATGCTTTTTATACATCTGATAAAAGCCTGCTATCCACCAAGTCACAAAGTAAATCTTAATCTAGTCAGATCTGATAGGAAATGGGCTACAATTTTCAAAATATTAAGAAATGTAATTTTTACGTTTCTATTGTAGCTAATACATAAGGTAGAAACAATTTTTACACAAATAAATATACATCTGTTGGAGTGGAAATGACAATGTTACTGATTTGGATGTGTAATCACATAACTGTGAGAACACTGGTGTACATGCTAACATGGGTGATTAGCTCTGCACAGAGGCCTGTATCATAGAGCATGGTTTACAAACTGGGACCTGAAGAATGGGGACGGATGCACTGGTTCAAGGTGAGCTGTCTGACTGAGGACATGATGCGCAGAGGCAGAAACTGAATTGTGTGGAGAGGGGTATGAGGTGCTTAGGCAGGCACGGCAGAACAGATTGCATGAATATTTATTCTTTGATCCAAAGATCATATATCTTCCTGTTGTAATCATGAGTTCATTTGTCATCCTCTCCTCAAAAGCTGCTAGAACAGAATGATTGAGATGGAATCAAAAACTTTAGAGGTAGAAGAGTTCAAAATGTTCATTGAAGAGAATGGTTTTCAAACAATTTTCTTGTTTTTAAGGGCTTTATTGAGATATAATTCACATACGTGAAGTGTACAATTTAATTTTTTTGGTATTCTCCCAGTCATGTGCAACCATCATTACAATTTTAGAACACTTTCATCACTGATTATTTTCAGTAGAGATATTTCTTTGGAAGAAGTGAAGGCCCAACTTGTAAAATGCAGAAGAGAGACTCTGGTTTCTGTTCCCAGGTAAGGAACTTGGAACTCACCACTCTGTCCTAATAATAAGTAAAAAGCTGAACAGACCAAAAAAGCAACAACTCTACCTGAATTTGTAAGAGAGGGGAGGATACAAACCACTGGCTACAAGATTGGGAAGACAGGCAAACAGAGAACAGTTTACCTGAGCGGAGACTCAGAAGCAGAAACAGCTGGGGAACCAGGACAAAGGCAGAAAACCCTAGACTGTTATTGCCTTATTGCTGGAGGCTCTATATGGACAACTTTGAGAGTCAAAACCTCCAGAGGCACCCAGTAATAGGGCATTCCCACAATTTTGTAAGATCTGAACTAGGTTCCCACAGTAAATATTGGAGAAAACTTCCCTCATTCTTTCAGCAGAGGGAGGGGAAAGAAACTTTTAAAAGAAGCCAGAGCACTCTGTTCTTGGCAAGACCTGACTGCAGGAGAAACCGGTTAACAAGAGCTAAGGTATTGTCAGAGCCTAACTGACCTGAGGGAAGAAAACTACCCAACGCCAGCCAGCTCTAGCCATCTTGTCTACCCAAGTGGGGAGGAAAAAAGAACCTGAGAAACATGTGTAAAGTTCACAGTCCAGAAACACAAGCTTACTGAAGGACTGAGACCTAATCACAGCACTATGGAATGCTTCCCCTCTGCCCACTCCTCACCACATTACAAAAATCCCATTTACAACAGTCTTTTTACCCAGTACATCATGTTTGGCTATCAAGATAAAAATTACGGAGTACAGCACACCTCGTTTTATTGGGCTTTGATTTATTGTGCTTTGTAGATGCTGCGTTTTTCACAAATTGAAGGTTTGTGACATCCCTGTCTCTAGCAAGTCCATTGGTGCCATTTTTCTAACAATATTTGTTCACTCTGTGTCTCTCTGTCACATTTTGATAGTTCTTGCAATAAGGCTTACCTCAGAGATACTGTGGGTTCAGTGTCAGACCACCCTTAGAAAGTGAATATCACAATAAAGCTAGGGACTTGAATTTTTTGGTTTCCCAGTGCATATAAAAATTGTGTTTACATTGTGATATAATTTATTAAGTGTGCAAAATAGTGTTATGTCTTTAAAATGTACATACATGAATTAAAAAATAATGCTGTTATAAAAATGGAGCCAATAGACTTGCTAGACTCAGGATTGCCACAAACCTTCATTTTGTAAAAAACATAGTATCTGTGAAGCACGATAAAGCAAAACACAGTAAGACGAGCTATACTTGTATTTCAAAATTTCATTATTTGTTATTGTGACCTCTTTTCAGTGATCTTTCTTATTACTATTGTAATTGATTTGAGGCACTATGAACCTCGCCACTGCAAACTTAATCCATAAGCATGTGTGTTTTGACTGCTTTACTGACCAGCCATTCTCCCATCTCTTTCCCTCTCCTCTGACCTCCCTATTCCCTGAGATACAACGATATTGAAATTAGGCCAATTAATAGCTCTACAATGGCCTTACGTGTTCATGTGAGGGGAAGAGCTGCATGTCTCTCATTTTAAATCAAAAACTAGAAATGATTAAGCTAGTGAGGAAGGTGTGTTGAAAGTCCAGAGAGACCATAAGCTGAGCCACTTGTGCCAAAAAGCTAGCCAAGTTCTGCATGCAAATAAAAAGTTTTTGAAGGAAATTAAAAGTACTACTCAATGAACACTTGAATGGCAAGAAGCAGCCCTATTGCTGATGTGGAGAAAGTTCTAGTGGTCTGGACAGAAGATCAAACCAGCCACAACATCCACTTAAGCCAAAACCTAGTCCAAGCAAAGGCCTCTCTCCAATTCTGTGAAGGCTGAGAGAGTTGAGAAAGCTGTGGAAGAAAATGTTGAAGCTAGCAGAGGTTGGTTTGTGAGGTTTAAGGAAAGAAGCCACCTCCATGACATCAGAGTGCAAGCTGAAGCAGCAAGCGCTAATGTAGCAACTGCAAGTTATCCAGAAGATCTAGCTCAGATATAAAGTTTTATATTAGAAGAAGATGCCATCTCAGACCTTCCATAGCTAGGGAGGAGAAGTCAAAGTCTGGCTTCAAAGCTTTTAAGGACAGACTAACTCTCTTGTTAACAGCTAATGTAGCTGGTAACTTGAAGTTCAAGCCACTGTTCATTTACCATATGAAAATCTTAGAGCCCTTTGGAATTACACTAAATTGACTCTGTCTGTGCTCTATCAGTAAGACAACAAAGCCTGGATGACAGCACATCTGTTTACAACATAGCTAATTGAATATTTTAAGCCAATTGTTGAGACTTGCTACTTTGTAAAAAAGATTCCTTTCAAAATATTACTGCTCATTGACAATGCACCTTGTCAGTTTGGAAGAAGTTGATTCCAAACCTCATGAATGACTTTGAGAGGTTCAAGACTTCAATGAAGTAAGTAACTGCAGATGTGGTGGAAATAGTAAGAGAACTAGAGTTAGAAGTGGAGCTTGAAGGTGAAACTGAATTGCTGCAGTCTCATGATAAACTTTAGCAGATGAGGATTTGCTTATGAATGAGCAAAGAAAGTGGTTTCTCGGGATGGAATCTACTACTGGCAAAGATGCTGTGAGGACTGTCAAAATGACAACAAAGGATTTGGAATATTGTATAAACTTAGTTGGTAAAGCGGTAGTAGAGTTTGAGAAGACTGATTCCAATTTTGAAAGTTACACTGTGGGTATAACCTTGACAAATGGCATTGCGTGCTACATAGAAATCATTCATGAAAGGAAGAGTCAAATGATGTGGCAAACTTCACTGCTGTCTTATTTAGGAAATTGTCACAGCCACCCCTGCCTCCAGCAACTGCCATCCTGATCAGTCCGCAGCCATCAACATGGAGGCAAGACCCTCTACTAGCATAAAGATTATAACTTGCTGCAGGCTCAGATAATGGTTAGTACTTTTTAGCAATAAGTACTTTTTAAAATTTAAGGTATATTTTTTTAGACATAATGCTCTTGCACATTTTAATAGACTATTGTACAGTTAAACATAACATTTGTATGCATCAGAAAACCAAGAAATTCATGTGACTTTCTTTATCATGGTATTTGCTTTACTGTGATGGTCTGGAATAGAATCTGTGATATCTCCAAGGTACACCTCTAAAAGGCAAAAAATACAATTTAAAGACACAGAAAAATCAGCAAAACCAGTCATGGCAGGGAAATTGGAATTATCAGATCAGGATTTAAAACACTATGATTAATATGCTAAGCACTCTACTGGATAAAGTAGACAGCATGTCAGAACAGATGGGCAATGTGAGCAGAGAGATGAAACTCCCAGGAAAATAAACAAAAGAAATGCAAGAGATCAAAAACACTATAACAGAAATGAAGAATGCCTTTGATGGATTAATGGAAGTTGGAAACAGCTAAGGGAAGAATTTCCGAGCTAGAGGATACATCAATAGAATCCTCAAAAATTAAAAAGCAGACAGAAAAAAGGACTCTAAAAAGTAGAAGAGAATATTCCAGGACAGTGGGCCACTACAAAAGGTATAACGTATGTGTAATGCAAATACTAGAAAGGGAAGAGAGAAAGGAACAGAAAAAATATTTGAAACAATAATAACTGAGAATTCCCACAAATTATGTTAGATACCTCAGCATAGGTCCAGGAGGCTCAGAAAATACCAAGCAGGATAAATGCCAAAAAAATAAAGTAACAGGTTGTGCTTTAATTGGAGACAGTGTAGGGTGTCCAAGTGAGCACTGCCTCCCTGAGCAACGTCACTTCCTGTGGCAGCTGACTGGGCTGTGAGAATTCCCCAAGTAACTCCAGAACTGAGCTTCAAAAATAACTAATATATTGCCAATTCCTCCGTTTACAGTTAGAAAACTGGAAACTTCATCTGTTAAATCATGTGTCTAAATTCTCCAAATTAATTGGAGAACTGGGCCTAGACACACGAATCCTTCCTTAGGTAAACTCATATTACATGACTGTTTATAGAAGATGCCACGTCTTAGCTAATAACCAAACAGATATGGTGTTACTGACATGATCATGATATTACACACTTAATATTCTTAGTAAAATAACATGAGCCAATGCAATGGATCAAGACGCCTTATTATAACTGGATTACTTTTAAGCAATAAATTAAATTTCATGACTTTTTAAAGTTGTTTGGTTTTACATTTTCTGATTTCATTAGAGTAGCATCTGACATTAATATGAGTCTACATAATGCATTTAAATACCTTTGAAAATTTTATTTTTAATAGTGAAGCCCTTCATAATAAATATATATATATTTACAAATCATTTGTTAAATGAAACACAGAGTCTGACTTATTACTGTTTAACTGATCTTGCTAAAGAATCTTTTTCTTCTTATACACACATACAGAAACTAATTATTTTCAACATTTTTTTCTGTAAAATAGATATTTGGAGGTACATATCTGGCATAGTTTGCTTGTCATTGTTGCTTCATTTGATCACTCTTCCATGTAAATAACACAGGCTGAGAAACAGAATAATTATTAGGGTCTGAGAAATCATAAATTAGATACTTATTATACTTCTTAAGAGACTGGAAAAAAAGTTTTTACTATGATGGCACACTGTGAGTCTGATAGCTTTCCAACTTTAATCAAAATGTTGTTCATGATGGTGGGAAAATAAATATCTCTAAGATTAAATGTATTTAAATATGAAATTGTTAGAGGAAACCTAGACCTTTATGATTCCTGAAAATGACATTTTTATAATATAATCCAGAGTACTTTTCAAATTTAGAAACTTTTTTAAACAAATGATATTAAAAACTTAAATAGCAAAAATGCAATTAGATAAAAATTATATTAATTAAAAATAAAATATATATCTGTATGTAATTATAATATTAATTTAAAGTTAAAAATATATTTTATAAAGATGTGTATACATGTTTACATTATATGGTAATGTATATGATATAGGTATATTAATATATAATATATAAAAAGCATTGATGTATACCTAAAATAATAAAAATAAAATCCCACATTTTAAATCTTTAAGATGAACCAAGTATTAGCAGATTCTTAGAAATTTGCATAAAAAATTTAAACCAAACAGAAAACCATCTGTGGCTAATTTTTACCTGGCTCTACATTTACAAGCAAAGTACAAAACACTGGTTTAGAAAAAAAAATTTTTTAATCAATTTTATAATTAAGGCTTGAAATTTTCACATAGTATAAACATCATTCATCTTTATGTATGGTCAAAATTAATTGTAATATTCTCATCTAAATTTATAAATGGCTCAATTCTCTTTAATCTTTGACTTAATATAATTCCATTATTATTTGCTTTTAGAAATTACCAATTTTAAGTTATAAAATTAAATCATTAAAACTTCGTGGAAAATCACACTTTGTTACAGTCCAAAGACAATAATCAATCATTCATTCAAGTAAAAAACTGCAAATAATGAGATCAAGAAAATCAATCATATTTATATTTTACAATATCTGATACCAGTTAAAAATGAAGCTAACAAAAATAATAAAGGAAATGAGCATATATTTTATCCATAAATAAGACTAAGGAAGGTAACTCAATATGAACAGAGGATTTTTGCTGCCTTGTGTAGTCACTGCAGAGTTTCCTGGGGTTGGTATAATGAATAAAATACTAATGCCCCAAAATAAGAACAAATGCAGAAAGTTTACGATAGGTCAAATCTTTCTCATGCATAATTAAAACTGCTGTAGATGGATATTAGTTGTTAAAAATAACATTTAATTATTTTAACGTGAAAGAAATTGAACATAGAGCAATATCTTGCAGCATATCAGAAACACATTTGCAACAGAAGTAGAAATGTAATGCTGAAAATAATTGGTTTTAAAATATTAATTTCCTTCTCTTGTTTCCCTTTCTTAAAGAATCAAAAAGCCCAAATATAGTAAAACATAATAAAAATATTTAATATTTCCTGAGGTTCTATTATGTGATAAGCACCATTCTTTAAGGTGTATATATTTGATCTCATTTTAATTATCATGATGTAGGTCAGGGGTTAACGAAATGGTACCTGGGGACCAATCCAGTCTGCCACCTGTTTTTGTAAGCAGAGTTTTGTTGGATCTCCACATTGGCTGTTAATTTGTACTTTCTATGATTGTTTTCATGCTAAGATGGCAAAGTTGAGCAATTGCAAATGACCATATGCCTAGTAAATCCTAAAATATTTATTATCTGGCCATTTACAAAAAAAAAGTTTGGCAGCCATTGATGTCACTAATATGATTTTATTTTTCAATGAAACTTAATATCAGGATGGAAGACACAAACTGTAAACCCTGAACTCAGAGAAGAAACCCAATTTTGTTTGACTCCAGGTGATTATGTTCCTTATATTACACAATACAGAAGAAGTTTAGAAAATGAACTGCACAAGGATAGGATAGTGTGGATCTTTTTTTATTAGCTGTTCATGCATAAATGTCTTGGGGTTTCATTTGGATGAAGCTAAAAACAAAGTTAATATAATCATAGTCCGAATATATAGAATAATAGAATCCAGCCCACAGGCTTTACTATATATAGTTATCTGCCTCAGACAGTTATACCATTACCTTTAATTTTCAGTACCCCATTCATTTGTTCTTCCTTCCTCCTACTAATAGGAGCGTCCCTTTTTAATTTAAAGTTATTTCATTGACTCAACTTTGGATCCCATTTCTCCTGAAACTCCCAAGCCCTTCCTCTGTTTATTAGTCTCTCTCTTCAGAGACAATTCTTTGAAGAAAAAAAAGCCCTCATTACTTTGTTTATTTTTTCACCTTTACTCCTCAACCCATTGTGGTCTACCATCTGTTTCACTCAATCCACTGAAACGGCTGTGGTCAAGGTCAGTAAGAATATCCCTGCAGCTGAGGTCATTAGGCACTTTTCAGTCCTTGCCTAATTTGACTGTTTATATCCTACACTATCAGATACTCCATCAATATTGAAACTCTATTCCCTTGTTTTGTGAAGTCACTCTCTCATTGCCCTTCCCTATTTTTCAGACAGTTGCTCTTATTCTCCTTTGAGATTATCTTTTTCCAGATTCATGCCACCCATGTTAGTGTTCTCAATATTCCATAATTAAAATTTGTCTTTCCCTTCCCACCCTCCGCCCCCTTGGCAACGGGATTTCAAAATTGTAGAACAGATAAACAAGATTATGCTGTATAGCACAGGGAAATATACACAAGACCTTATGGTAGCTCACAGAGAAGACAATGTGTCAATGAATATATATATCTACATGTATAACTGAAAAATTGTGCTCTACACTGGAATTTGACACAACATTGTAAAATGACTTTAAATCAATAAAAAATGTTAAAAAAATTTGTCTTTTTTCATTCTGTGTATTTTCCATGGGTAATCATGAAAAATACTTTATTTTTATTGACTATTATTGCTTATCATGTCTTTAATTAATATCAATATGATTAATACGTGTATATTTTGGTCCATATTTTCTCCTAAACTCCAGAATTATATATCAAACCTCATCTGCCATGAATTCACTTCCTATCCTAAGGCATCTCAAAATTAATATGTCCCAGTCCAATGCCATTATGTCCCCTGTTAAACGCATCTTTTTTACCCCATATGTTGTGTTCTCTATCATGGTAAAATGGCATTTTCCTCTGCTCTGACTCAAGACAGGCAGATATTCAAAAAATACACTCAAGGCTGTATAAAATTATAATACTAGACTATTAATTAAAATGGGAAATACAGGCATCAAACAGATTTGCATGGTCATGTTTGCTGATTGATGCTTTTGCCCTAAGGTAAATCAAAATGAAAAAAAATCAAAATTCAAAAGTTGTTTGGAAGCATAAATTGATAGCTAAATTAATTTACTTCAGGTCCTCATGCCACTGGACAAAACAAAGGTGTGGATGAATAGTTGTGCAAAGTAACTCAAATATCAAAGAAAAAGTATCTGTTAAACTAAGTTCCACAGTGACAATTAAATGATCTGTAGTTATTTCATTTAATATAGTTTATAACAATGGTATGAGAAATGCTCAAAATTCAGTAAAACGAAGTTTCAAGATAGCATCTGTATGATAATCTCATACATGTTACACTTTATATCTCTCAATAGGAAAAGGCAGATAGAGACACAAAGATTATAATACAGATACAGATAAATGCACAGAGATATACCTGAGTACTTTTTACAGGTATAATCACATGTTAATAGAAGGCAGCACTGCCTAACAGAGTCACTAATATCCTACTTTTCATATTCTGATCAATTCACTCAAGAAAGTTATTCAAGCATTCATTTTCTTGATTTTTACAGAGGTGTATCACTACTGATACCCTGATAGGGTGGTGGTGACAATTTGTTTAAAAAATCAGATATGCAGACTCTGGTATATTGTCCAATATACAATAGGAACTCAGACACTGAAGCTGGTCATTGTAACAGTTAATATTTCTAAATGATGGGGACATAAATATGACTAGGACAATAAAATTGTTTTACGGTGGAACTTAACGTGGTTAGAGTTGGCAAACAATAAAGTAAACAAAAATGTACAGTGGCGGGAGGGTAGAGTGTGTGCTTAGCTTACACAAGGTCCTGGTTCAATCCCCAGTACTGCCATTGAGAAACAGATAAATAAGCAAATAAATAAGTAAATAAACAAACTTAAGTACCCCCTCCCCCCAAAAAGAAATGATTTTAAAAGTGTACAACTTCAGGTAGTGATAAAATACAGAAGGCTTGGAAAGTTTGTGGAGTCTGTGAAAGAACTTAAGATGGGGCAAGCAGTGATGGCTTCTCTGAAGGGCTGACTTTGGGCTGAGAACTGAGAGAGACTGGGGAGAAAGCCACCTGAAGGTGGGGGAAAGAGCGTCCCAGCAGTGGGCAGCAACGGCAAAGGCCCTCAGACACGAGGGGCTGGACAGCAGCTGTGGCTGGAACATGGTAAAGGCAGGCGGTCAGAGACGTAGGCAGGAAACACAGCTCTATGAATATTATCACAAGTCTGTATGGCCAGGGCTTTCTGAGCAAAGAGCGCTGACATCTGGGTTAAAGTATGACAGAACAACAGCCCTAAAGACAGAGGTCTCCAAAATGATGTTAAGTTTTCCCTCTCACGAGTCATATGTGTACTTTTCAGGGAGCGATGTTTCACTCTCTGTCCAGAGTAGCTTTGTTTACAAGTGCAAAGTATCTCTTCCTCTCTCTGGACGGGTGGAGGGATGGATGTGTCAGCTTCTGGTTTTGTAATTTTGGGACTCCTCTCCTGTGGTGCAAACCCTATGGACATACACAGGTGACACCATATCCTCACATCATCCTGCAGGGAATCCCAGCATAGGTGGCTGGGGTTAAGGAAACCTTGTGTTTCCCAGCTACCTCCCTACATGCGTACGCACAAACATACATGCATAAAGACAACAGAGGAACCATATCCCTTTGTATCTAACTGGAAAGGTATTTGGTTTTTATTTCAGGGGAGACGATAATGGTTACTTTAGCCAAGGTGGTAGGTGTGGAGATTTTGATAAGAAGTGAGAATAGGAGTGGAATTGAATGTAAAATTGATGAAAAGATATTAAAAACTATTACAGAGGAGGCCAAAACTGGGCTCCCTACTTCCTTTCTTCCCCATCTAGAGTTTGTCAGAGAGGAGCCTGAGAATGCTCTTTAAAACCATAATTCAAATCATATCACTTTTCTGCTCAAAATCATTCAATGGCTTCCTTTCTCACTCACAGTGAAATCCAGTCATTACCTCTTCCCACACCTTCAACGAATGAGCCCTGTGCCCACCCCACCACCAGCATCTCTCTGCCCCCACTTCCCACCCTGGTGTCCCTCCAGCCCCAGTGGCCTCCTTCATTTTCCTCTGACCGGTGAGGCACACTCTTGCCTCAAGCCTCTGAACCCTCATGTCTGTCTGGAAAGATCTTCCCTCAGGTATCCCTGTGACTTACTCTCTCACCACAAATAGGTCCTGTTCAAGTACTGCCTCAGCAAATGGGCCTTACCTGTTGACAGTGGTAAGAACCACTGTCAAAATCACATCCCACTCAATCAACAATAACCTTTTATCACTTTTTAAAACCTTTTTTTTTATCATTCTTATTAGCACCAGCCATATTTTAGGTATTTATGTGTCTGTTTGTATGTTTCCTTTTTTCCACTGGAATATAAATGTATGACTACAGAGATTTATGTTTTCATTGCTGAATTCTCAAGATTTAGGATAGCCCCTACTATAAAGTAGGCTTTCTAATGAATGAATAAAAATGCATAAGTGGAGTTACTGGATTGGGTTACAGAAAATACAAAACGAGGGCATATCTAAGATGCATTTATCAGCTGGGTTATGTAATGCCATTTATAGATTTATAGAAGATGAGGGCAGAAGCTTTGAGGGATAACTTATACTGTTTGACTCACACCATTTGAAAAAAGTTATTTTTAAAGTTAAAATACCATAATAATTTTTAAAATATTTTAAGATGCAAACCCAGGAAACGAAAGTATAGTCCTAGAAAGGACAGCAATCTTACAACACAAATATCTGTGTTTAGAAATTTACTGACACTCATGGAAATTCTCTAATTTACTTCCTGTCGTTTTCTGGTTTCTAACCTTTTGGCTTTTTACTCACATTGTCCTTTGCAGTTTAGACTCATTGGATAAGGATATTTAGACCATCCCCACTGTTTCTATCTTATTCTTTTCTGAGCAACAGTCTTTCAAGTTGAAACCCTTTACTTTCTCCAGAAACAAACTCCCAGGACATGGCACCCACCCTCATCAAATGCCTCTCTTATAATCTTTGTAAGCACATCATTATTCTTATTCTATATCAAATGAGAACAGCTATTGTCTAAGTTACTTTATAGATCTATAATGGTATCTAAAATAAGACGCACACTATGATAATGTAAGATGAACTAGTACACAGAAACACAGTCTAATTGGAATTAATTTAGACAATCAATCACAGCGCTGATGCTGCCAACAAGGGGTCAGATCAGTGCCAACATTGATTGTGGTTCTTCTCTGACAAATGTTTTATGGCTATTAAATGAAAAGCATAATAGCACTGAGCTCAAAGGAATCCTGCTGCTTCTCTCCCTCAAACATAACTTAGCAGCTCTTACTGTAAATCTCTGTACCCACTCATCTTCATTCCTAGCTTGTTATTATAGCCTTGATTCAAAATCCTCGATTTTCCCTTAGTTGCACCTCATATAATTTATCAAATGCCTTGCTGAGATCTAGGTAAAAGACTTCCACTGCCTCTGCCTCATCTACTTCCCTGCTCCCTGCAAACACTTGATCAGGTCTCTGGGGCCCTGTCCTTTTTTCTTATACAATGTTGGCAAAACCTGTATACTCGCTGCTCTTCTCTGGAAAACTTGCATGCTTGTTTATTGTAATTGAAACACTTACTAGTTCAAAAACATCAGGTTCCAGGAGTTTGTGTGTGTGTGTGTGTGTGTGTGTGTGTGTGTGTGTGTGTGTGTGAGTGTGTGTGTGCTTTTTTTGTTTGTTTTTTGTTTTTGTTTTTTATTTTAACAGTCAATTTAACACGAATCGTTTTTCTATTCAGGTTCTCAGAGAGACGACTGAAATAGTATGCTTCAGAATTTGTACCCCTTATGTGTCTTTTCCCCTTATATCACTGCAAAAACTGCTAATTTCTCTCTCTTCTGAAACTCTCTATTAGTCCACCTTTTTCACACCATTTCTTACTGACTCCCCTCCTTTTCACGGATCATTTGCTCCTTTCCTCCTTTGCCCACATCTTTCTCCAACAGTTATTTGAACACTGGTGTTCATCAGGGTTTCCATACTCAACCCATTATGATTACCCTGCTACATATTTTCTCTGTGTGATCTCATTGATTCCTGTCACAAACCGTTCTCTCCCTTGAAACTCTGTTGTCCACGTGTCTACTGACCATCACTTAAACTTGTCTTTCCATAGGGATGCTAAAGTCAACATTTCTATAACTGGTCTCATTTTTCACTCCATAATAACCTTGATTTCTTCTTTTATTTTCTCTCCATTTAATCTATCTTCTACCTTGTTGCCCAACTCAGAAAATTGAGGCTCATATTAAACTGTTCCTTGCCCTCTTTCCAAATGCAATTAATCACATTCTACTGATTTTCACCTTGTAAAAGTTTCTAAATTCTGCTTTTTTCTTTGAGGCTCCCCTATTACTATGTCATGATCATGCCAAGAACCTCCTGTGTATTCTTACTATGAAGGGCCTTCTGAAAGCCATCTGCACATTGCAGCTAGATTAATCCATTTCACATCAACTGTTCAAATCTGTCAATCATTCTCCATCATGTAGGATGAACTTTAAGCTCCTTAGCTTGAGAATAAAGTCCTCCATATCATGACCTAAGTGTGGAAACTTATTCTCTACTTCTGTCTACATGGAAATCTAGTTTCTGGCAATTTTAATCAGTTACAGTTCCTTTATACATTTAGTCATGCTGATCCTTTTGTCTAGAAACTTTTTTTTAAAATCTGAACTACATTATATTGAATTTCAAAAGTAATGTTGGCAACCCATTTTAGGCTGGGCAATATATCTCCTGTTCTGCACTCTCATGACATTTTAGTGCACAGCTTGACCTTACTTGTCACTCTATGTTGAAACTAACCATTTCAATAAATTCCTCCCACTAGCCTGTGAGTTAATAAAATAAAGCTTTAATGCCCTTTTCATCTTTTTGTAAGTAGTATTTGGCACAATTTTTGGCTCACAGGAAGTGTTTAGCAGAATTTACCGGAAGGAGTATCTTTTCTAGGGAATTATCTGAGTTTTTACCTTACACTTGTCTTCTCTCTTAAAAAAAAATCTCCATTTCCTGGTTCCATCCTATAATTCTGTAGCCTGCTATTAGTTTTTCACACCTCACATTCCTCTGCTCATGCTTTAAGTGTCTGATAGCTATTTAGGGGTCTATGCTTTCTCTACTCCCAACTTGTTACCTCCTTTGTAAGGGACCATACTGACTTCTGTGCTTTCATTTGGTATCATTAGGTTGACAATTTCTGAGTGATAACCCTGATTTCAGACCTGCATATCCCACTGCCAAATGACATTCTCATTTGGTCTAACTGATATGTCAAACTCAATCTATGCACGTTTGAATTTATTATCTCTTCTTCAAAGTGTGGTTCATTTCCAGCGGTCAGTATTTCAGTGATAAAACTTTCCCCCTATCCATCCGCTAAAGCCAGAGGTCTGGGATTCTGACTCAACACTTCTTTGTCTGTCAACATTCACCTCCAAAAAATAAATTACCAAAATTTTCTGATTCTTTTTCTTAAACGTATCTTAAGTCTAACTTAAGTCTAATTTTCTTTCAAACCAGTCTACCATCATCTTTTGTGTACCAGTGTAAAAGCCTCATAATTAGTACATGCTCATGCTGGTTTCTTGCCAATCTACTCAGACTATAGTCAGAAATATTTTTTGAAGTGTAAGAATAATGTTCCCTTAATGGTGTCCACATCCAAATCTACAAAATCTGTGAATAGGTTATCTTTCAAGGGAAAGGAAAATTAAAGTGGCAGATGAAATTAAGAGTGCTAATCAGATGGATCTTAAAATTATTCTGTATTATACAAGTAAACCCAATATGATCACAAGTGTCCTTAGAAGTGGGAAGGGTAATCAGAAGGGAGAATCAGAGCAGTGAGAATATAAGAAAGACTAGGTCTGATATTGCTGGGTTTGAAGAAGGGGAAAAAGGGATAAAAGTCAAGGAAAACAGGCAGCCTCTGGAAGGTGGAAAAGACGAGGAAAGGGATTCTATCCTAGAGCCCCCAGAAAGGAATGCTGACACCTTGATTTTAGCCCAGTGAGAGATGAGTCAGGTTTCTATCAACAGATATACCATACATTTGTGTTGTTTTAAGCCACTAAGTTTGTGGTAATTTGTCACAGCAGCAATTGAAAACTAATACACCAAAAAGCCAAGTGGATCCTCCATCGAGTCTCTCCTCACTCAGTTTATCGCCCATAACTCTGTATTTCGTGTCCTTCTAATTGCTGATTAACTACTATTTGCTCAAGGAAACCTTCTCTGATTCATACCTTTAACCCATAGTCTCCTAATCTCCTAAGTTACAAACCACATTAGGTAACCACTAGCATTTATCACAATCTAAATTAAATGATTTATCATGTAATTATATATTGAACCTTTGTTTCCTAAATGAGACTGTGAGTCCAAGAGGGCAGATACCACTTGACATTTAACTCTTTTGTTTAATCTCCAGAGCCAGCATAGTACCTTGAACTTATGTAGGCCTTTAATGGATATTTGTTAAATAAGTGAATGAGCGAGTGAATGAATACATGTATTGACAGTCTTTTGTGTATTATTAGTGTAAAACTTTTGATATGCTTTTTTTTTTTGATTTCTAACAACATCTCAATAGTGTAACCATTACATCTGTTTTGCAGGCAGGAAAATTGAAGGTTGGAAAAGCTAGAAATTTCTCTACAGGCCATATGGTTAGTAATGATATGGCCATAAGACAAGGCCAAATCATTGCGCATTCACTATGTTTTTTTAACTACACACCATGACTTTTTGAGAGATGCTACCATGAACATCAGCAAACATCAGTTCATCTTCCCTGCTTGAGTTCTGCTAGTAACTGAAAGCATACAGAAATACTAAGAAATGAAAGTCTTTTTGTCTATCATTGTATATCTAGCACATAGTATAGTGTAGAGAATAAGTAACCTCTTAAATAACACAATTTAAATTTTAGAAAATGAATGAAATAACTGATAAATGAATAAATATTCTAGTTGACTACCTGATTTTAATTGGGGTGGACAGAATGCCTGAGTAGATAAACCTTATGATAAAGGAAAATCTTAGCAGATGCATTTTCCAGTTACGTTTTTTTTTTCTGAAGCTGGTTCTGATACCTTCTCTCTTCCTCCCTAGTACCTTTAAGTCCTGGGGGTAGATAGAGAAAATAAGCCCCTTCTAGGTGAGGGTACTACATTTCTATCATTATCTTGGACAGTGAGAGAAGTGATTTTAAAGTGAATAGGATATGTCTAAATTAATGTGCTTCTACTTGTGTTAAACTTTATGGGAAAGAAAAAGAAATGGAAAAAAAGAGATATTTAGCAGAGGTAGTAATAGTATCAAAAAGAACAATGAATGACAAATAGAAAGAGAATGGAAAGCAGCAATGTATACTCTCAGTCTGAAACAAATATAATTAACATTGGATTATGAGGTTCATTTTTTAAAAGATTATAACATACGATGTCATTATCATGCCCTATTGTTAAAGTAGTTTTAAGTTTGTAGGGACATGACAAGTTCATCTTGATTCCCTGATTCAGCTGAATCCCTCCATGGTGTCCCTGGCAGCTTGAAGGTATTTAAAAGCTATTAACTATATGGAGACAATATTATCCTTTATTAAGATCTTTCAAGAGTTAATAAAAATATATAGTTTACACCAGTTCAGATATAGCTGGTTATGTTATTTGTGCTAATTTCCCCTCACTTCTGAAGAAGAAATGTCAAGGCACTTTAGCACAGAGGCTAAAAATATGAGCTTACAGTTAGAAAGGAGTTGAAAATAAGTCCCACTTCCAAAACCTTACTAGCTCAGTTTCCTTGTCTGTTGAATGTGTACAGAATTTGGGGGAGAGCAATGAGGTGAGGCATGTGAAGTGCTGTGTACAATGTCTGGTATATATTCAGAGCCAAATATATCGAATGTAAACTCTCATCATTTTATCATAAGTTTAACAATCATATTCTCACTACTAAATATGGAACATTAGAAAAAAATCTCACAAAATAAAAGAAATGCTAAATGGTTTACTTGCTGGCCAAATACTGGACCTCCTTTCTAGAGCTTTAGTATGTACTGTCTTGGACAAAGACTACAATCCTTTTATAGATTCTCAGTGACAGACCGGACACATGGCTGTGACCCTTTTCAAACATGTTTTATTGGCATCCCTTCAAATAGCCATTTTATGTTTTCTTATTTATGACATGAAGCTTTACCTTCCTGTACCCTGCTGAGTGACACCATGTTTCATCTTCCCTAGCGGAGAATCCTGAGGTGTTCCTTCCATTGCTGATTAAAAAATAAATCTTGGAAGGGATTTTGGATTTACTCAAGTATTAAAAAAAAAAAAAAAAAAAGAAAGGAAGCCTGTCATTTGGATCTATCAAGGAACTGGGGTTCCTAGCTAGTGAGCACTCTCCTCCTTTCCTGTAAAACAGGGCTTAGAACTATGAAAGTTTTATTATTAGGATTATTGTTTAATTTTGAGTATGTGTCCTTTATCTTGCCAAACTAAATCTTCTTTTTAAAAATAGTTATGTATTATGAAATAAGGAGAAGTTAAAGGGTGAAGCCAATCTTCTCGGAGAGAATCTAGCACAAAGCGTTGATATTTCAATGATCAGTTCCAGTTTTAGAACCACTCCACTCACTTTTGTCTGGGCACACATTCATATATTTGCAAAGATTTATTGAGGACTTACTGTGCCAAGCACTGTTATATTTGTTGGAATAAAACTATTAAACCAGACAGACAGAATCCCCATGACTTGGTTCTTGACTTCTAATTATTGTTAAATTAAACAACTTTGTGTCTTAAAAGACAGACTACTGTATTCATGTATCCATACAGAAATTAAGATAAAATATACAATAAAATTCTTGTGATAATACTAAGCATGGTGGTTCAAGTAACCGTTTCTTAGTACCCATTTAATATTGTCTATGTGTGTTTCAATATATTCTTAAGATGTTTTCCTAAAATCCACTACCATTTAAAAACAAAGAATCCCGAATCTGAACACACATATTTATCATTGGTCACATTCT
Organism: Camelus ferus; assembly: GCF_009834535.1. NCBI lineage: Eukaryota > Metazoa > Chordata > Mammalia > Artiodactyla > Camelidae > Camelus > Camelus ferus. The sequence continues at coordinate 24,832,356 of NC_045697.1, forward strand.
ATTTGTCACATTCTATTTGTCATCTGCTAAGTGTTACAATAAACTTCAATCTTATTTCATTTATTACAAAGAAAATGCTTAATAGAATATCTTAAACAAAATTCTACTTAAAATTGTTTTTTAGAAAGTTGGAGATTTGTTTCTGATCTATGAAGAAGCAGAATATATAAAATTGGCTTGTACCACAAAACCCTATTTCTAGTACCTTAGTTTCCTTTCCATAAATCATTGTTCAGAACAGTTGGCCAATTTACTATTAGTTTCATTGATACTTTCCACTGATCTTATAGTGCTGTAAAGAATTTTGTCAAAGGCTTTCCAAACATCTAAGTTTAAAATCCTCTTTAACTCCCTTCCCGCATTTATCTACCTGGGGTGAAGTCCCTGAAGAATTTTACAAAAGTAGTGAGTGATTCCTTTTATTCCCTAAATGTGTGTTGTCTGTTCTTAATCAAGCTGAGCTTTTCAAAGTGGTTTCCATTTGATCTCTAAAAATAGTTTCTGAAAGTTTTCAACATAACAGAAGTTAAAGGAAACTCTCTGAAATACCTAAGTGTGTTTCCAAGACTGGCCAGTTACTATTTTGTTTTGGTCATATACTTAAAGGGATATTTTATTAATAGAAAAAAATTGTAATGATGAAAGCTACATGTCTTTTTTGTTTAAAACAAATACGTTCAAAAGGAAAAAAATTTAGTTTTCTATTAATTGGTTATCTTATTGTATTATTTTTCATTGACATCAGGGAAAAATAATTTTTTTCTCCTCTCTCAGAACGCTAGGTCTGTTAGAGCAGTTCTGGACTCTGATGGCCATTAGTAATGGGAGAGGGAGGGAATGTTGATGTTTGTCAAAGATTTGTCTTGAATCTACTAAAATGCTATTATTGTTTCACAGCAGTTCACTGTAAATCTCTAGTTGGTATTGGCTATACATCTACAGACATCCTGTGTGATTTTGTTTTGGAAGATCTGATAAAAACATTTTGACTCTAATTACCTCTTTGCTCAGGAAAAATGGGTGACCTTGAATGAATAACTCAAATTTTCTAAGCTTCAGTTTCCTCCCTAAAAACAGATGGCCAAGAAACTTTAGAAAACACTGGAAGATAGATGTAAGATCATAATGGATGTCTATCTTAAAATTGCTGTGTTTTTCCATATCCCATGTGTTATAATTTGTTTGGAAGTCCTTTCAGACAAGCACGAGTTTCTCAGTTTTCATCTAGGAAGTCTGATGCCATTGAAGTGTCCCCACGCCCCACAGCTACTCAAAACTGTGTAAACATATTCTCCAAACTTTTTGTATTTTTGCAAAAATGGGTGTGACAGTTTTAACTGCATTGGTGGATGACTATATTTCTTTAAGATGAACTTCTGTGTCCCCCCAATCTCAAGTCACTTTTTTGTGTACAATACACTGTGTGTTAAGAATGACCAAAAATCTTTTTCCCCTGAATAGCTTCTGACTTACTCATTTCTTTTTCAATGAGAAGTTTGTTCTTTGAATCATAGGTATCTACCTTGAGAGAAGAGCCAACAAGTAGATAGCTTTCCTCAACATGAAAACTTTGGATATTTTCAGCCAGTAAGATACTAAAATAGATTTTTCTAATCAAGAAATTGTTCTCCACGCACACAGAACAATGGTTCAGAAGGGTGATAAAAGAAAAAAGGATTTCCTGATATACAGACTACAGATTTTATGGGACTGCTTAAGTTGGTCTTTATGGACCCACAGAATTTTCAAAATAGGTTTCAGATAATCCACACTCTTGTTAAAGTCATGTGTTAAATAATATGTGCATGGGCTTCTTACATTCTCTGGGGAAAATGATTCATGGTTCAAATTAAATTTACCATGGATTTCACAATACATAATGTTCACATATTAATTACCAATTTCTTTTACCTATTATCAAAATGCTTAATTATCTTTAACTGTCACCAAAACCTGAGAGAAAAGTAAAGCAGATACAATTCTAAGTGTTTGATGGATAAGAAAAGTATTACTAATAGTCTTTAATATTTCCCAAAGCAAACATACAAATAAGGAAGAGGGTCAGATTCTGAGTAAGATTTCTGATCTCTGAACAATGACCTAATGTTCTCAACTGTTTCAATGACCAAATTACATTTTAAACCTCCATCATAGGTACTGAAAAATAGCAGTTTATCCAAATAGTCTGTCTCTCCCCATCCAGGTACATTATCTCATTAGGCATGTCAGCTTGCCCTATTGACCATTATTTTCCTCCTGCATCTCATCAAATTCTATTGTTCTTCTTCTAGTATTGACCTTTATCAAGTCAATCTTAATTCTGCAGTTGCCCACAAAGTTTTCCCCAATCACCAACATTAAACTTTCTACCACATGTTTGATTAATTGCGTTGTAGTCTCCTCTACTGCCTAAGAATCTTTGGTAGTGTGGAAACAGAAAGAACAAGGCTAGCTATCTAATCTTGTTCTCGCACGTATCAGATAGTGAGGGTGTCCATATGGAGCTGCAAGGCCATTTAATTAATATTTTTTCCTCATTTTTAACTGCTGATGTTTCACTGGATAAGAGTTACAAGCAGACACATTTGCCATATCAATGAATAGAGTGAAAGACACTCCTCATTGATTAAAATGCTAGCTATTACATTCAGAATAAGCGAGTCTATTGGGAATGACATTGGCAAACTAGACTAAAACTTGCAGAAGTATTTCCATGCTGTCTGTTAAAGACTGGCAAGAGGGAATTCATATGCATGAGAGTGGTAACATGAATTCTAACTCTAACAGTGAGGGCAGAAAGTTCAGTAAGTGAGGCATTCATTTGCCTACTAACTGGCTGTTCCTTTTTAGTACAGGTGCTTCAAGAAACTATTGCCCTACATTTGAGGAACAAGTTTAACCTTGTTTTACTGTTATCCAATTCTTTCATAAACATGGAATCAGCTAACAGATGGTTTACCTATCTATTGAAAACTGAGTGACTAGGAGTTCAATGTGGGGCGTTACAGTCATCACTGGTAACTCAAGTTCTGAGAAAGTTTTGTTTCACTTTGAGTCTAAGTCACTGCAATTTTACTCATTGGTTCTAGAATGTAAAATATTTATGTTAACTTGCATGAGTTTAAACAGACTTAATTCTTTAAGATGATGATTATTTGATAGATTTCTTGATAATTCTGGTTACTTTCCTCTTAAGTACCCTAGTTTGCATACTGCTTTTAACATATATTGTAATGCCCGGAGCTGAATATACTGCATTATGTATACCATATGTGTGTACAGAGAAATATATAATATCACTGTAATGTCCTGACTTGACATTATTTTTAAAAATTACAAAGTTCATTAAATATGTAATTACCTTCAATATATTTTCAGCTGTCAAGCAGAACATTAGGGATTTTTTTTTTTTTACAGATCTAAATTTAAAAATATATATCATTTTATTACCTGAAAATATTTTTGTGTACATTTTGATTTGTAGTCTGTCTCTTTTCATTATTTTTATTATTAAATTCTAATTTATGGTGTTAGGTAATTAGGTATAACTGAATGAGAAATTATTATTTTAAAAACCCACTTTATTAGGCAATAAAAATAACATAAAGCATTTACTATAGGCTAAGTTTTTGTATGAATTACTTTAATTTTCACAACAACCTTAAAAAATATTTACTACTATTACTCCTATTTATAAGATGGGGAAGTAAGATTAGAGTGTTTAGACAACTTGACCAAGGCTAGAGTTAAATTACACATCTCTCGCCTGCCTTATTGTCTTTAAACCAAACTCAATTCTCTTTCTCCATACAATAAGTTTACTTTTAATACAAGATGCAGTCTTTCAAAGAAAAAGGCCAATATTGGATCCTCCTCAGTAACCTCTAGACATTCCTATATGGACTTGAATTCAATATTTTAGTTTTCAGGCCAGATATCAGAATGTCTTTTTCTTCCACTATGTTCTGATAAGGAATTCCTTGAATTTAGCTTGCATATAGGTAACACAGGAATCCCCTATCTCAGCCACAGTTGATCAAATTGCAGGTAAGCACTATACCCATGTTTGGCCAATCTATAATCCCGATGGTCAATAGCATATGAATCCTCTGGTATGATACTCTTCCCCTAAGTGCCATGAGGTTATTTGATGTCAGTAAACATTTTAAATTTAAAACTAAGGTAGAGAGACCTAGGCAAGTGTAACAGAGACTAAAGTTACACAACTATTTTATTGTGTGAAAACTAGTCGTGTATTTTTCTCTTATTTACTATTAAATTTTTTCTTTTTCAAGCATGAGCTTTAAAAGAGTACAAATAAGAGTTTTTCAGAATATATAAACAGCTCATACAACTTAATAATAAAAAAAAAATCCAAAAATGGGCAGAAGACCTAAACAAGCAATTCTCCAATGAAGACATACAAATGGTCAACAGGCACATGAAAAAATGCTCAATATCGCTAATTATCAGGGAAATGCAAATCAAAACTACAATGAGGTATCACCCCACACCAGTCAGAATGGCCATCATTCAAAAGTCCACAAATCACAAATGCTGGAGAGGCTGTGGAGAAAAGTAAACCCTCCTTCACTGTTGTTGGGAATGTAGTTTGGTGCAGTTGTTATGGAAAACAGGATGGACATATTACAAAAGACTAAAAACAGACTTAGCATATGATCCAACAACCCCACTCCTGGATATATATCCAGAATAAACTTTAATTTGAAAAGACACATGCACCCCAATGTTCACAGTAGCACTATTTACAACAGCCAAGATATGGAAACAACCTAAATGTTCATCAACAGATGACTGGATAAAGAAGTTGTAGTATATTTATACATTGCGCTACTACTCAGCCATAAAAAAACATTAAAATAATTTCATTTACAGCAACATAGATGGACCTGGAGACTGTCATTCTAAATGAAGTAAGCCAGAAAGAGAAAGAAAAATACCATATGATATCACTTATATGTGGAATTAAAAAAAAAGACAAATGAACTTATTTACAAAACAGAAACAGATTCAACAGGCATAGAAGACAAACTTATGGTTACTGGAAGGGGAGGGAGGTAGGAAGGGATAAATTGGGATTTGATATTTGCAGATACTAACTACTATATATAAAATGGATAAACAACAAGTTTATAATGTATAACACAGGGAACTATATTCAATATTTTGTAGAAACCTATAATGAAAAAGAGTATGAAAACAAGTATATGTATGACTGAACTATTATGCTGTACTCAGAAATTAACACAACACTAGAAACTGACTATACTTCAATAAAAAAAGAAAAAAGCATTTTTTAAAAAATGATAAGAAATATAAACATTTAACACTTTCCATTTTTAACAATGCAGTTTTGAGCACAATTTCCATCAAACATTTACATGATATGAATAAGTAACTCATTTTGGTTAAAATATTCAAGCTGTTTTCAATCTAGAAATATAAACTATTTGTTGTATTTGTAGCAACTTTTTTCATAGCATTAAAAAGTTTTCTAGGCCCCTTTGATTTGTGCAAAATATTAGGAAATGCTCCAGACTCTTCATTATTAAAGCCCAATTACCCTTTGTTTTACCACAGATTCAGAAGAGTCATTTTTATATTTTTGTGGAATATTTAACAGATTTTATCTCTTTGCTATTTCATAATTTCCAGATTTAAAAACATATTTGTAGCATATGTGTCTGCCTGTGCTAAGCATAATTAAAAATTAACAAAAATATTCTAAATTTTTGATATATAAATGACCAATGTGTTTAAATGTATAATCATTTGAATCTAAAGAGACTAAAGAAAATAATACATCAGAACATAATGCCTCAACTGTTTTCACAGAAAATTCATTAATATAATTTTAGTATAAGACTAACCAATATAATATGTACTATTTATTATTTAATCAGATAATTGAAAAGAAAAGGATCAAGAAGAAATTTTTAACACATGCCAAGACCACTTGTTCTATAATCATTTATGCTTAGTTTCACAGGCTATTATGAGATTCTACATAATTTTAGCATCTTCCAGTTTCACCTTTTGTCCTTATAAACTTTATTTTCCAATTAATAACTTTGTAGCAAATATAGAAGCACTGTTATAAATTAGAGATTACTAATATAATTGTGAGAAGAAACTATACAGAAAAGAAACAAAGGTAAAGCAGACTCATCATAAACTCATTAACACCAAAGTGTTCTAATAGCAATTTCTATTTTTAAAATCCCTGGTTCCTCTGTGTATCCAGGGACATGATCATGGATCCGTATCAGTTAACAAGGGTACACGCCAGGGAGGATTATATCATTTGATTCATATGAATAAGTTGATTCAATTTCAAAAATTTACAGGTAACTTGCTGATGGAGGCCAATTTTCAGGAGTTTTACTATTACCTATTGTTCTTCTACTTTATAGTTCATAATTCTCAAAGGGAAGTTAATTAAACATGATTTTTTAAAGATACAGGTTCCTTCTGGGACAATGCATAAGTCATTTTTATACTTCAACACTCACATACAACACATAAAATTGCCTTTTGAAAATTATTGTCACTAGAAAATCACTAGAAATTCAGGAAAAAAAACTTGATATAGGAAAATCAACTATCTGGTCACCTAAAGATAAAGTTAATGAAGGACTCAGAGCAAAGCATAGCTACCAATAAAACAAACATTTAGTCATTCTAAATATTCTTATATGCCCTAATATAAATTCCCATGTGTCTGCAGCTCATCCTTCCAAGTCTCAATATTATCCCAAGTAACTTCAAATTCGGTTAACAAATCATAAATATTTCTCACATGATATTTCTAATATCTGCCTGTGAAATGCCATTTTTATGTAGACAAACTAAACTTTTATATATAATTTTTATATATAATAAAATATCAATTTATTACTAACATTTCCTTACTCAGGCTCTTTACCACTCCATCTGTTCTTCACTTTGACAATGTGAGTTTTCTCACATGAACGCAAGATAAACATTTTCTATATTTTGTCACATTCTTCTCATATAGGCCTAATCATATTTTTGAACTCACAAAATTCATCTATTGATTGTCAAAGAATATTTAGTTAGGTAAAATCTAGTTTACTCGTACCTCCATTTTGACTTAGAAGAAGATAAACTGAATTTAAATAATTAACTGGTGCATTTCACCCTTTAAAAACGAAGAAATTTCTAGATGACTTTAAATAAATGAAAAGCTTTAATTTGGTAGTATTTCAAAGGGAAGGATTTTTCTGTTTGCATCAAAGACTTGTTTTTAATGGTTAAAGATCCAACTATAAAATGTGTGAATGTTATTTGAGAAAAGTTTGCTGATTTAACCATTTTAATTCTCACTGAGTACTTGTGAGACATATGGCTGGCAACTATTATTATCCACTTTTTCTCTCACTTACACATTTGTGTTGCACTATAATAGAACAAAGGATGGAATAGTAGGGCTTTTTAAGAGACAGTATTTTCATTGTTGTTTACAACTAATGAAAAATACATCTGTATCCACAAATATGACACACATACAGATCGTCAAGTACCACGTACGTATTTTCTTATGCAGTTGGATGGTGGGTACTTTTGCTATATGTATGTGTCTAATGTTAGCACCAGTTTTCGTCTAGTGCTTAGCATAGAATCCAAACAATACCCCTTCAGAGGATATGCTGACTATTGAGAATTTTAAAGAACAAATGTTTCTAGAGATTCTTGAATAGATGTTTCTAGAGATTCAGCTTTAGCAAATCACTGTGGAAGAAACACCTTTACATCGTGTTAAAAGAGAAACGCTATAAAGACCACTTTGTGTTTTATTCTGTTCCTGTGAGTATAATGTTAAGTGGCAGACATTAAATTGGATCACTTAACGATAATTCAAAGCCCAAATTTAATGGTAAAGTAGGCTCATGATGAGTCAGGGATAGAGAGCATCTAGAATACACTATTATATTTTTCTTAGGAAATAATTCTTACTTAGAAAAAAAAAGCAATTCATACTTATTCTTGAGATTTGGAAATAAAATTAAATTTGGATTAATAAAAATTATTAATGTCATCCTGAAATAGCCATTGTGACCATTTTTAGAAATCACCTAAAAGCAGATAGTATCCAGTGTCAGTGCTCTGGCTGTATCTCCATTTCCTGTACCGTTTTAGCGCACACTGGTGCACATTGGTGCCCGTGCTTTCATGCCCAGTAGCCAGCCTGCTTCTTTGTTGGAGTTCCGCCTGAGGCTGCCAGAACACCATTAGCCATTCACAGAGAACCAGAATTTCCTGGGGATTTATGACCACACTCCCACGCCCACCCTACAGGCCTTAATGTCTGCACTGTGGAGGTGGTTTAAATGCTCTCCTCAACTCTGGGTGTCATCTCCCAAGCTCTCCCTCCGGGACTGGGGCTAAATTACCCTCTGAGGGACACTGCTTATATTGTCCTGTATCTCTTCTACTTCTATTCCTGTCCTATTCTCTACCAGATTTTCTGTTAGTGTAAACACATCCTAAGAAATTACTTTCAGATAAAACTGATCAGAACCTCATTTTTTTTTAGTAACATATCATAAATACGTTTCAAGTATTCAATGACTAAATTGTGTACTGAGCAATAGGGGTATATGGGAAATGCTGTGGGCAGCTTACACCAAGTCCATGCTCCTTTCCTTACTTTGTGTTGCTCCCAACAACTAAAAATATGTTTACTAACCCACTAACTAGAACTAGCCCACTGCCCAAAGTAAATTTGGATTTATGGAAAAATCAAAGTGACTTAATTATTTTAAATAAAAATAAAATAAAAATGGTATAGACTTAAAAACTAGCTCTACCCTAGAATACTGCATAGCCCTGAATTATTTGTTATAAATATTTTAAAAAGAAATAATTTTTAAAAGCCAACATGAATATTTAGAAGATACAACATCTCTCAAGGAAAATGGATAAATAGAACAATAATGAATTAAGAACTTAATCAGCTTTAGTGTAGCAAATAAAGGAATTAATGACTAAACCTTACAGCTAGCTTTGGCCAACACTGCTAGCTGTTGCCAGTATTGTCTTTCTCCCTTCTTTTTAATAATAAAATAATTATTTTTAGCTGGGTATATGACAGTGCCACTTGCAATAGGGTTTGCACTTCCTGGCTTCTGTAACAGATTTTTGGGTATGTGACTAGGTTCTGGACAACAGGATGAGGTAACCTGTGTGCAACTTCCATTAAACACCTTTAACAGGCAGATGAAAAACCCTCCTGCTGTTTATAAAGTGGATGTTGTGTCTAAGGCTTAAGAGGTTATTCTTGCCCAAAAGGCAGAGAATGAAAGTGTGATTACATACATCACAAAATCAGTCTCCTGTGATGGTGCGGTCGCTGTTACAACCTCGAAGTGCTCGTGGCCCAGTGTCGTCTATGAGAGAGAAACTCATCGCTCTTTTCCTTTAGCCACTGTTACGTTAAGTTTCTTGCCTCTGAAACTAAAGAATCAAAACAGTTAAATAAAATGAAAAGGACAAGTGGGCCAAATTATAAATTAGACATGAAAATGAGATATTATTTATACATACAAAGAAAAAATTCAAAATATTACCAGAAAAAAAGTTTATCAGTAGGTTACTACTACACTTAAATATTTGCAAAAATTTCATTGTTTCCTAAAAAAAAAAAAAGGGAATCTAAATTAACCAGTAATGATGATGATAATGATGATTGTAGTGCTAAAATGAATTCTAATAATAATAAAATTAAAGATATATTATTGTTAAATATGAATTGTTTTAAAAAGTTCCATGACACTAAATGATGAAAATTACCCAAAATATATTATGAAGCAAAACCGTGTTTTCTTTAAGAATACTAATGTGAATCATCATCGTCATCAATACGTATAATGCGTAGGGTCTCCTAGAGTGTTGTTAAATAGCATTGCATTATTTAGTCCTTTGTAAACACTAGAAGGCATTTGTCTTTATCCTTATTTGATAATGGGACATTTTTGACTTAGAAATATTAAAAGATTTATCCAAAGTCATAAAAGTGGAAATTGACATGGTTGTGATTAGAATCCTGTATTTTTTTTTATCTGACTCTGAAGCATATATTCTTATCTACCACATGCACTATTCCTCTCAAAGTTTTTCAAAATAGTCTAATTTTTAGGAATGCTCATAGATGTTACTTGAGGGGGAAAAGTTCAGCAGTAGAAGTTTGGTAAGTAATGATTAATCAAAGTTAATTTTCTCTAGGCAAGTTTTCTTAGAATTATTAATATGCTAATATAATTTTGGACTTTTCAAGACATAGGCTATAATGCTAGTGTTCTCAAACATATTTTGTTCATTAAATAGTTTTGAAAGTATATTTGGTAAACCTGTGTTCTGCATAACTGAATTTGGAGTATTGCTATCGAATACTCACAGGCATCACTAGACAAGTAAAATTTGTACAAGGCATTAACTTTTACATATTAAATCAATAACCGTGTTCAGAAAAGGCTCTGCATGGATTTTCCTTTCAAGGTCTTAGTCTTCAGTTCTGGTTTCAGTTTATCCCTCTATGCTTATCTTTTTTCTGCAATCAATTTTCCAAACTTCAAAACTAGCTTTCTCCTATGTCTGTTAACTTCAGGAATGTAATCATTCAGATTATCCTTCTGCCTACAACATCGGTTCCTCTCAACAAAGGTTAGAATCCTAAAATAGTCTAATATACTAACACCTTGTTGAGTTCTCTTTGTCTTCTATTTTGGTTAGGGGTTGGTTTGACTCTACAGAATAATATACAATATTGAAAGTTTTATATCTTTCTTTGTAATATATTTAGTTTATTATTTTTCTTATAATACTGCATAATGTTTGACATTTAGTGTCAAATTGTAGACTTGTCCCTTATGTTATTATTATTAAAATAATTATTTCTATTATTATTATGAGATACATTGGCTATATAAAAGGATATAAAATATATTAAGAACATCTATTGATAAAGCACCTTGTGCTCTACACTGGAATTTGACACAACATTGTAAAATGATTATAAATCAATAAAAAAGGTTAAAAAAAAGCACCTTGTTTAAGAAATAAAATATTATAAATATATAAATATAAATCTAGTTTTATAGAAGTTCATAAGGCTGTATAGCACCACAGGAAGTCACTAGAGAAAATTCTGGGAAAACTTTAGATGTACTTTATAATCTATAGAGGTAAGGGCTGGCATAAAGATATGCAGTGGGACATGTTGGGAGAAAATACATTTTAAAATACTTTTGTCACCTTTGTAGATCAACTGCTTTCAAAAGAATCTGCTCTGGGAGAATTAACATTTATCTTCATCATCAATATTATATTCAAATACTTACTATCTGCTAAGCATTTTGCTAAGCTTAAATTGCCATAAATTGTCACAATTAATTTTCCAAATAGTCTTATGAAGCAAATACTGACATTTTGGCAATCACATAGAGAAACAGGCTGTGATGGTTACTTTTATATGTCAACGTGGCTAGGCCACTTTGCCCAGGTATTTGGTCAAATATTATTCTGGATGTTTCTACAAAGGTTTGTTGTTGTTGTTGTTGTTGTTGTTGTTGTTGTTTTGAGATGTACATTTAAATTAGTGGACTTTGACTAAAGTAGATTACCCTCCATAATGTGCAGGGGCCTCATCCAGTCAGTTGAAGGCTGGCAGACTGCCATTAGACTCTGACTGCAATTCTTCCCTGAGTCTACAACCTGACAGCCTATCCTGCAGATTCAGGATTTACCAAGCCTCCATAATCCTGTGAGCCAATTCCTTAGAATCTCTCTCTCTCTCTCTCCCTCCCCCCCCCTCTCAAGATAAAGAAAGATGATATATAGATACACATACAGATAGGGATATAGCTAAATACATATCACATCCTGTTCCATTTCTCTGGAGAACCCTGACTTACAGGACTAAAAATTCCTTACTGAAGGACACATACCTAGCAAATCGTAGAACAAGATTTCAAATAAGGACTCTTCATATGTCTCTTAAGTAGTAATTCAGAAGATACACTCCCAAGGTTAGAGCCACAGAGTTCAAAAACTTTCAGGATGGGTAAGATAATTTTGTCTATACAATTGTTGGCCTGATAGTTACAGTTCTGCCCTGTTCCACCAATCAGTATGCACCGGTGTGTTGTAATACTTTATTTAGAACTTCTGCTTTAACCAGTGACAAATATTCTTTCTGTATTTCTTAGGAAGTAAGTTAGAAAATAATACCGATTATTTACAAATGTTACTACTATCAAAGGCATACAGATTTATTTGGTTATGAATATTATTCATTTATAAAATAAGTCTAGAAAATTTAAATGGTTATACAGAAGACTTTAAGACTTAAACCTTCAGCAGAACATGAGTGTATCTGAATTAGCAAACTGGAGATGGACAGTGAGACAACACAAGGCACAGATTTGCCATTATTACCTTAAAACTGACCAATATACATAGTCCCCTGTGATTCCACAATCATCCAGCAGCGTCCACTAAAGATTCAAAAGACTCTGAGCAGGCTCTGCTTTTACGTGGTTTACTCACTAGAGAGGGCTTGCCTCCAAATGAAGTTCATCACCAGTTTCAAAGCAGATCAAGATGGCCGAATTTCAGAGAGATGTCTTTCTGGCTTATCCACATGCTGGCTTCCTTCTCTCTGCCCATGTTCACTTCCATCTCCTCTTGGCTCTCTCTTCCCCTGTAATTATCGTGCACTGGTTTCTGAACACCCCTACCTCCATTTTAATTTAATAATTTTCTCTTCGTGTTTTATATTTGAGCTTCTTCTTCCAGGAGATAATAGGAATTGGAATCCAGGTATTCATTCCAGCCCCTGGGAATTTTGGTTGATGCATCATTTTCCAAACATACTATTGAACTGTTTTTTTACTTTAATATTGCATGTGAACATCTTGCACACAATATATTATCTTCTTGCTGCACCGCATCTTTTTCTTGAAATTGGTAGTTTTTTAAGTAGTTGAAAGTCAGTGTGATCCATTCTGTTATTTTTTCAGCAAATATTTACACTGCTATTGTCTTGCTCTGCGGAAAAAGTATGATCTCCTTCCCTGTTAATAATGGACACATTGCTTGCTTTAGCTAAAAGCATGTGATAGAAGTGATAAACCTCGTGCTCTAGCAGATGACTTACATGTGCTGGAGGAGTTGCCTTGGACACCCCCAGCCCTGTCATCCACCACGAAACATCCTGTGTGCCAAGATGACCTGTGGGAAACACTGCAACTGACCTACAGAGCCAGAAATAAAGGTTTGTTGTTGGAAGTGACTGAGATATTAAAGTTGTTTTTAATATAGCACTAATATCATAAAGTATAAGAGGTTCAGACATCCTGGCTTTGATTCTCAGCAACGCTTATTATTGCCGTGTGAACATCAAGTGAATTAATGAAAAGCTCTTTGAACAAGAAACTTCTGGTGAAAAGAACTCATGTCAATGAGTGGGTATCAAGCACGCCATGCGGGATATGGCTTTTTATTCTTGAATGTCATCTTTGCTTCTTTCCAGTGTAACACTAAGCTTTACGTTCTATGCAGGCAGATAATTCATTATTTAAGCATTGTTATCTCTTCAGATACTGCCCTTCCTTCAAACATTATTCATGATCCAAACATTCTGAAGTACTTCTAGTTTACCATTTCTTTCCCATGTTTCTTTACTATGGAAATCCCAATCTTAATTTCTGATCATCCTCATCAAGCTACTTCTTCCTGACATTCATAATGCAGCTGAAATAGCAACTCCTTGGGGGAGGATTTTGGGGCCTATACTTAACTAGATACCCTGTGCCAACAAATCATTTTTACATCATTTTTCTTTCTCTCTTAATTGGCCAGTAACTCCTAGAGATGAGAAGTAATGGCATATTTCACTGTGTAGCTGCCACATTGTAAGTGCTCAATAAATATGGATATATGACTGCTGTTTCTCTGCTCTCTGATAATCTCTAATTTTTGTTTCTTTTGATTCTAGACAGATTTTTCCATTTATGAAGCTGAAGTAGATGCTTGTGTGAACGACTGAGCTATCATATGTAACATATCTTTATTTAATTTCATGAAAGTATTTCAGGCAAAAAAAAAAAAATCCAACAAACTAAAATACTGGGCTAGGGGAGTTAAAGAAATATGATGATATACTCATATGGAGAAATAGGTTGATTCATTTACAGACTGAATATTATAATTACTTGTTAAATCCCTGGAAGTCACAGAATAAACGGAAACAGGATATGGGTCTAATTAGAGAATGAAAGGAAAAAAATTATATACTTATAAAAAGAACAATTTTTTTGATGGTAGTTTCAAACAAGTTTTCATACTGCATATAGAACTAAAACATAGGTATAATTCTCAGAAGAGATTTTGAGAAAATAATAATAGGTTTTATTTGGTCTTTTCTTACTTAAGTCCTTAACAAAAGCCAAAAACATGATATAAAGATTAACTATAGTTCTCACTTCCACTGTCTATGATTCCTAGAGAATAGGGTTTATGCTTTTTTCATTTTAGTTTCCCTCAAGCCAGGTATTGTCCCACATCATATAAGAAACAAATTTAACTAAAACCCTTTGGCCCTTTAACTCTTTTGTTAATAGTTAAGTGAATACAAGTTAGCTATAAAATTTCATGATTTACACATATTGGTAAAATTTATATAAAACATGTTATATATGTTACGTAATACATTATACTACAATATATACTTTAAAAAAATCACATATATAGTTACGTTTTCCCTCTTATAATTTTTTCCATTTTATCTTTTATTGCTCTGGAGTGAAGATATTTTAAGTTTTTACAGTTTTTATTAAAGAGTTCCCCTATATTTTAAACAACAGGAATGCACATCACAAACTTGAGATTATACAATTAAAGTAATAATAAATTTTTCATTTCATTCATTGCATTCAATTTTTCATTAAGAAACCCACATCTTCTATAAGTTTTGGCAGAAATTTATTGCTAGTCCAAATTTCAAAATTTTTGTAATAATTAGGCAAATTGATGTTAAAGTATATAAGGAATATTTTAAGTGCTATCATATGGAATTTTTAAATTAATGAGATTAACATTCACAGTATTAAAGTGATATAAATGAAATTCCATATTAAAAGTTAGAAAATCTAAATTTTGAGTCATTTGCCAGGGGCTATAGAACACATTTTTCTGGCATTAACCATGATCAGTGTGCTTAACACATCCTAACCACTCTCAAGAATTTATTGTCAAATAACCTGATAAGCAAATTATCACAGCATTTGAACAGGATGTAATGCTCTTTCTAGGTCTCTCAGAAAATAAGTCAAGGGATAGTTCATAAGGAAGTAAGTCATTTGAAGGTTTTTGCAATTGTTATCTTTCATGTCACATTAAAGAGAAACTACTTAAAAAGTACTTACTATTTAGCATGTTTTGGAATGCTCTAAGACTAGGGGAAGTGCAAAAGTTTTTATAGTTTATACATTAATAATGTCCTTAAAAAATTATCATTCATTTAATATAGCTGTTCATTTACCTTTGTCAGAGAGGAAATAAAACTTTCCACTACCCTTCTAGGTTCTTCTGGTTAGTGTAAAAATTAAACTGACATGACACTATATGCAGTTAACATGATATTCTATATAAAAAACCCTAAGGACTCTACACAAAACCTACTCAAACTGATAAGTGAATTTAGCAAAGCAGCAGGATACAAGATTAATACACAGAACTGTGTTGCATTTCTTTACACTAACAATGAAATATCAGAAAGATAAAGTAAAAAAAAAAATCACATTTAAAATCCACCAAAAAGAAAATACCTAGGAATAAACCTAACCTAGGAGGTGAAAGACTTATACACAGAGAGCTACAAAACATTGATAAAGGAAATTAAAGATAATTCAAGGAAATGGAAAGCTATCTCATGCTCTTGGATTGAAATAATTAATATTGTTAAAATGGCCACAATACCCAAAGCAATCTAGATTTGATGAGATACTTATCAAATTACCCAGAACATTTTTCACAGAACTAGAACAAATAATCCTAAAATTTATATGGAACCACAAAAGACTGAGAATTTCCAAAGCAATCCCAAGGAAAAAGAACAAAGCTGGAGGCATAACCCTTCCAGACGTCAGACAATACTGTAAAGCTACAGTAATCAAAACAGCATGACATTGGCACAAAAACAGACATACAGATCAATGGAACAGAATAGATAGCCCAGAAATAAACCCATACATCTACTGTAAATTAATCTTTGAGAAAAGAGGCAAGAATATACAATGAAGAAAAGACAGTCTCTTCACCAAGTAGTGTTAAGAAAGCTGGACAGCTGCATGTAAATCAGTGAAGAACACTTCCTCACACAAAATACAAAAAGAAACTCAAAATAGTGTAAAGACTTAAATGTAAGATATGACACCATAAAACTCCTAGAAGAGAATATATGCAAAACATTCTCTGACATAAATTGTAGCAATACTTTCTTAAATCAGTTTCCAAGGCAATAGAAATAAAAGCCAAAATAAACAAATGGGACCTAATCAAGCTTATAAGTTTATGCACAGCAAAGGAAACCATAAACAAAACAAAAAGACAACCTATAGATTGGCAGAAAATATTTGCAAATAATGCAACTGACAAGAACTTAATTTCCAAAATATACAAATAGCTCATACAACTCAATATCAATAATAATAATAATAATAATAATAATAATAATAATAATAATAACCTCAAGCAAAGAAATGGGTAGAAAGCCTAAATAGACATTTCTTCAAAGAAGACATCCAGATGCCAATAGGCATATGAAAAGATGCTCAACGTTGCTAATTATTAGAGAAATGCAAATCAAAACCAGTGAGGTATCACTTCATACTGATCAGAATGGCCATCATCAAAAAATCCACAAATAAAAAATGCTGGAGAGGGTGTGGGGAAAGAGAACCCTGTTACACTGTTGGGGGGAATGTAAATTGACAGCCACTATGGAAAAGAGGATGGAAGTTCCTTAAAAAACTAAAAATAAGAGCTACCATATGATCCAGCAATCTCACTCCTGGGCATATATCCAGAAAAGATGAAAACTCTAATTGGAAAAGATACAGGCACTCCAAATGTTCATAGCAGCACTATTTACAATAGCCAGGAAATGGAAGCAATCTAAGTATCCATCAACAGATGAACAGATAAAGAAAATGTGGTATATGTATGCAATGGAATATTACTCAGCCATAAAAAATACTGAAGTATTGCCATCTGCAGCAACATGAATGGACCTAGAGATTATCATACCAAGGGAGGTCAGTCATACAAAGACAAATATTACATGGTATCACTTATATGTGGAATCTAAAAAAAGAAAAATATGTGTATATAAAACATCAAATCACCTTTCTGTACACCTGAAACTAACACAATATTGTAAATCAACTATACTTCAACAACAACAAAAAATTAAAAATACAAGTACTTTATTGCTAAAAAATGCTAACCATAAAAAAAGGAATTATGTCAAGACAGAGTAACAGAAGAAAATCAAAATTAATTTTATATGTACAAGAAGCCCACATACATGGGACACCAGAAACCCCATATACATGAGAGATTCAAAAATACAAAGGTAAAATGAGGTATATATGCCATCCTGAACTAAAGAATTGGGTAGGGGACTGGGGCTTCCAAGGACAAAAGAGTCATTCACAGGATGATTGGAAGAAGAGCAAACGTTTGATAATTACATATATGCCTTACCATATAGATGGAGCCACCTAGGTAAAATTTATCTGTGGTAACAACTCTTTTTCTGGGAAAAATGCTCAATTTAAATTCTTCTAGGTAGTTAAGGGAGTTGGCAGCTGTTTCTCTTGAGTCTCCAGGGCCTCCATTGCCTTCAGCTCAAAATACTCCATATGCCAAAGCAACACATCTTGGGGAGACCTGCTCTGAACCCCTATACCTCCCATGGTTGTGCAGGTCTGATCATCAAAATGAGTAGCATAGCGTATCTTTAGGGTCAGGCTGTTTTCTACTGCTCCAGTATGTCAGTGGAGGGCATGTAACTGATGAGAAAGCCAGCTGTAGAGACTTGACATGAGAGCAGACAAGCCAAGTGTCTGTCATTCAAGAGGAAATTGGTTGAGGGCTAAGAAACTCATTAGGAATTCATGGATATGTTGACTAGTCAAATTCCTCAAATCGTGTGTATATATATATATACAAATTACAATAAAAGAAGTTATAATAAAATACTGTCATATTTGAAAGGCTGGAAGTAAAATTATGAAACTAGAGAACAGAGGTCTTTGTTTGAAATCAATTATCACCTAAACTGTCGATGATTCTAATATAAGGGGAATGAATTAGCAGAATCTACATGTTAAGATAATTCTCCTGAAGCTCTATATTTATATTTAGCAAACATATTTGATCACTAAACTGATCATTTATTCACTGAATGCTGATATTTTGTATCTGATAAAAACAGGTATCAAATATAAATCAAACATAGTCTCACGCATAAAACCCAGTCAGGATAGAAATATTATCCAGCAACAAAATCAACTATATTGCAAAGTTAAAAGGGATACGTCAAACAATACGTTTATTCAAACCTACTATGGGGGTTTAGGAGGAATAGACATATTTACTTCTATGGAAGTCAGTTATCAACAGAATTCCAGTAACATGTCTGTGCATTCAGTCTTGCTTCACGGATTAAGACAATAGGACTTACAATCTAAGAATGTTGTTCTGGAAACAGATTGGAAGACCTATATATACAGCAAGCATGAGTTTCTGTTGATGTTACTGATGGAGACATTCTTTTTAGGCATGGGCAAAACTTAGCTAATAATTGCCTGTTGTGGAATGAATCACGTCCTTCCAAAATCCATTGTTGAAGCCCCAGTGCTCAATGAGACCATATCTTTAAAGAGATAATTAAAGTTAAAGTTTTAAGGGTTGGGTCCTAATCCAACAGGACTGGAGTTCTTATAAAAAGAGGAGGCTACTGGACAGCTCTCGCGATCACCTTCAGCTTAGCCTGTCCACCCAAGGATGGCAAAATGCAGCAAGGGTCCCAGGAGAGGAGGCCAGGATCCCTTGCCTGAGTCTAGACCTCTCTTCTCCCCTGCCCCCTGCCCTCTCCCCCATCTTCCATATGATTCCCGCCAGAGTCAGTGTTTCTAATCTGAGGATGGCTCTGCAGAGCAGTCTCTGCAGAGCAGTCTCTGCAAAGGGTCTTGGTCATTTGGAAGGAGGCACAGTGTCCCCTCTGGTCAGAGGTTTCAGAAAAGGAAGACTGAGGTTTTCTTGTTTTGTTTTTAATGTATTTGCTTGTTTACTGTAAATAATAGAAAGCCTTAATATCTTTTCTGCAACACTGAATAATATTTTAATGTAATTTTGTTACTATTATTGTTTTTCGAGTTTGAGACCGAGTACAGTCACCTTTTAGATAAATACATTTTTGAGAAATGTTCCACAGGAGAAGTTTAGAACTTCAGTAGTTTTTTTTTTGTGTGTGTGTCAGAGGAGCATCAGAAAGTTTTTCTTTGCTAGACTTACTCTTAAAAGCTCAGAATCCTTTTGTTTTCCCTCTGGCCTTTTAAACATAATAAGGATAAGAGGATCCTCATGGAAAGGAGCATTCTCCTTGTCAAGGCTCCCTGACGATTTGCCCTGGGCTGGGATTGCCCAGTTGAGGAATATTCAGGAAGGTTCTGAAAACCTCAATGCTCCAGGACAGTGGGTAAAGGATGAGGTGTCTTTGGGAAGCTGATTTAGAAGCTTAGAAGTGTCCTCCTCAGAGTGTTACCCAAAAGGGAAATGGAAAAGACCCCAATTCTTGTCCTACCTGAAAAGTAAGATTTACAGATGGGAGACAGAGAGTGCTGTGTAGCAAAATGATTTTAAAAGATCTGTTTAGGAAAAAACAGCACGCCCCAAGAGTGGGAGGCTGATTCAAGGAGGAATCGTGGTGTTGTCTCCCCTTCCTCTTATCAGTCATTTTGATTGATTGATGGTTCTTGTCCCTGGAGCGCTTAGTCATGTTTAATCTCTTTAAGCACGTCCTTACTCATGGTGACAGAGAGAAACCCATGGCAGGGGAGGTGTGCCTAAACCACAATGTTAATTATAATACACGGTTAGATCCTTTCTGCTACTGCGCAGTCACTGGGTCTTAACCGGTTTCTTGCTGGCACTCATTTAGAAGAAGTAAAGCTCGTTTACACTGAAGGCAGGCATAACGCCATCTTCCAGACCATCTTCCCTCTCCTCCACCTAACTGCCTGGTGCCCTGACTTTAACTACCTAACAAAAGCAGCTCTGTCTGCCCTCCCAGGGGTGCACAGGCACTGGAGAAAGGCCATGAAAGGACAGAGTCAGAAGGCAGCCATCTGCAAGCCAAGGACAGAGACCCCAGAAGAAACCAAACCTCCCCACACCTTATCTTGCCCCTCCAGTCTCCAAAATCTCGAGACCATGAATTTATATTGTTTAAGCCACCTAATCTTTTGCTATGACAGTGCTGACAGACAAATACACTGCTCTAATATTTCTGTGCCATTTAAATAAATAACAAGAAGAAATTGTAGTGAAAAAAGAGTAAAAGAATAAAATGATGTGAAGATAATTTACTGAAAAGAATAAAGCTAAGCAAATGTAACCAAGATTTTTCAACCAAATTTCTTAGAACCACACTTTGAATAGTTTAATAAATTTAAACAGCTAAAATTTGTTAAATAGTTTTGGCATCTATCAGAAAAGATCTGAGGCTTATTCCAGTGAGAACGGATGAAGTAAACATGCAAGATACTCAAACGCAAGGTCTCCATTTTGTGAAGTTAGAGTTAAGAGCTAATAGAACTACTCAGCTTGCACCTCTGGGCACTTTTTAACTTGTAGAGAATGAACAACAATCTGTTTCTATGCATGCACAGCTGTTCACTCCTGTGAAGTCCAAAGCATTCCTATTAAATAAGATTCCACTTCAACTCCATTTTTTTTCAAAACATAAATATAATGAATATGCCAGAGTTATTAACTTTCAATGAATTAATATATATCAATATTGATCAACTACTTCACATTATTTAGAATCATTCCATGTCTAGTGATTTATTAAATGCAATATTCTTACTTCATAGGATGAGGTAAAGAAGCAGCAAGCCATTCAAAGAGGAAACTGCCCTTATGCACATATATCTGGGCCTGGATGCCTAGGTGAGGTTGTGTGACTCATACAGACAACAACAAACAATTGTATTAAGATCTGTTGGGAGGATTGGCAACTCGATTGTTTTTATAGCCATAAGAAAAAACCGTAATGGAATAAAGGTTTATTCCATTCTTCTTAGACAATAAATCCATAAAATTAAGGTTAAATTCGAATTATATTGAAAGTCTGGATTTCAGTCTAAATTATTTACGAAGAGAGAGAGAGAGAGAGAAGAAAAATGGCTAGATTAAAAATATTAATTTATCTTATGGGTACTAAACCAAAGCCCAAGTGGGTAAAATTCTTTTAACTTTAAAATTATTTTGATGGACTTTTTCTCAGCATCTTAAGTACTAGCAGTAACAATATTAATTTTTTAAAAATATGCTTTATATATCTCTGGGCATTAAAAGTTCCCTTTTATCCCTCCTCTGAAGGAGAGCTGATTAACGATTGTTTTTCTCTATTGTTATAGTCGCTTATATTCATTTTTGTAAATCTTTGATATTTAATATGCTCTATATTAAATTTACCAGTGAGTGTGTTTTAAATTTCTTGTCTTATTTAGAGACTTCTCAGAAGAGTCTTCAGCTGTCAATACATTAAGTCTCGAGAAGTGTTTGCTTCCCTCAACAATGAAAATTCAGCACCATCCACAACTAGAAAAACTAGTTTATTGACAGTCTGCCTGATCTAATGGGAACTGAGTCTAACAGCCTCACTACACCTTATAAGAAGTTAATGAGAAAAGAGACTAATCATGCCACCTTTGAATATCGGCACAACATGACTTCACATAATTTGCCATAGATACATCTTCTTTAGTCTATGTGATCATTAGTTGTCAAAATTAGGGTTGCTTTAGCAAAAGTTATTTTATTTTTTCCCTAATTATATTTCAGGAATCAAAAAACAGACTCTAAATTGATTAAATAGCTAGAATATGGACCAAGTGCCAAAGGTTGAAATGAGTTAAAATTAAGTACTCTGAATTTAAAGCAAAGACGACTTTAGGGAAAACTAAAAGACCTTGAATATGCAAGGTTTCCTGTGAGGTTTAAAAGTTGATGTTATTCGTTATTCACCTCTAATTAGTATTTAAAATTTAACTTCAGCTGTCATAAAGGTTAAATTAGATATGATTATGAAGTTTTTATCACAAATAGGTAGAAACTAGGGTGAGTCATTCATCCTTGTATTTGACTCTCTCAGCCCAATTGGGGAAATTAAATTAGAACATTTTGAAGGCTTCAAAGCCTTACTGAGATTGTTCATGAAAAGAGTTGTAAAACTCCTATGTAAGATATTTCTTTGATAGTAAGAATAGTAATTTTTTCTATGTTTGTTTAAAATGTCCTTTAACCTAAAATGCATGCACGCTGCATTATTTATGTAGATCTCAATAAGCCTGAAATTTGTGAATGAGGTCATGTACCTTCTGAACATTTTTCACATCGCCTGCATCAATAATTTATCAATAAATGCTCTTCTTTAAGCATCACACTATATTTGAGTCCCATTTCCTTGGCCCATGCAGCTCCTCCACTTGTAAAAATTAGACAAGACTACACATTATTCAAATAGGGGTAGGTTTCACCAAAGTCCCATCTCGGGACTTTCCTGATTGTGTTTTCCTAATTCTGTTAATTTCTTTTCCTTCTTTGTTCTACTTTATCTTATACCATTCTGCCCTGCTGTTTTGCCTTCTTATTTCAGTATTTTTATTATTCTTCCACGATGATCTTCAAAATACATGCCATCAAATTCTAATTTTCCATTATAAATACAACATTATTTAAGGTTTTACTACCCTGCATACAATCTGAAATATTATGTATGCTTGCATCACTTGTTTAAAGGAACATTTATGTGATATTTCAGCTAACTCCAAATTGGATATGAATTCTCTCTCCAAAAATTAAATAAATAAAAAAAAAAAACTCAATAGCTCTCATTCCATAGGATATGGATTAGTCTCTTAGCAGAGCAAAAGAATTCATAATTAGGAGCAGAAAGCACTGGGAGAACACAGAAGGCTCAAGAAGTTAGATCAAAGAGCAGATATAATAAGAGCTAACACTAATTTAGTGATTAATATGTGCTAAGTATAAAATTAGGCACTTCACTGGTATCATTGCATTTATTCTCATACTAAACTAATGAGGTCACCACCAATAATACCCCCAAGTACACATAAAGAAACTAAAAATAAACAACTTTACAAAGATCACACAGTTAGGAATTATTAAATTTGGGATTTTAATTTAGTAATGCTTCAAAAGCCCATACCAACATCTTAACATATCATATTTATTCCTAAACATTTTTTAGCAGCTCCTCAGGTATGTTTCTGTCTAAAATAATAAAAATAAAAATAGGTAACATCTGTTGATCTTTTCATGTACTAAGAACTCTAGGCTAATTCCCTGCTAAGAAGTACATGAGGTCCCATGCACTGTGAGCTATGTGACCAAGGCAGACAAGTACCACCCAGGGAAGAGAGCAGGTTGTGATTTGAGGTCACTGAGAAGAGACAAAACACACACCAGGTGTAAGTAGTACAGTGTTTACTTACAGCAAGAGAGGAAAGAGAATGTCCAAGATCCAGCCTCTTGCAACGTGACAGTCTCCCAAGGCCAGCATATCCACCCCACAGATGCTGACGTGGCTGGACACACCACATGTCGTGCTGCAGAAGAAGGACTTCCACCCTGAAATACAGAAAATTGGGGGCATGCCTGAAGGTTACTGACACAGGTACCCAAGCAGGACAAGCCCAGAACTGGGAGACAGACGCTGAGCACGACTGCCTTTCCCAACAAATAAAATATTATGTGCTACTATTCTATACTATAAGTTATATTATACTATATAGATTACAATGATATGATATTAGTTACCTACTTTCTTGGAGAAAAGTTAGGTCATATACTCAGAGATTTGTGTGTGTGTGTGTGTGTGTGTGTGTGTGGAACACTTTCTTTGAAAATGTATGTATGCTAAGTCTAAACTTTTAGAAGTTCCTCTTTCTATCTCATGTGCAGATCATTGTTTTCATTATCTGTGGATCTTTAAAGAAAGATGGAATCCAGGTACACAGAATCACATTTTTTTTTTTGACACCAACCATTTTATGGAGTTAGGCTTCTTCACTGAAATACGTAAGAAACAACTGGGTTTCAATATCAAGAATGGTGGACAGAATAAAGACCTCTGATCCTCCAGAACATCAAAAAGAGCACTGGAAAAAGCTGTCATATTCAACTTTTTCAGGATTTTGGAAATTAACTATCAGCTTGCAACAAGGAAGGATCGTTTATTCAAGAAAAATGGCTGAATCCTGGTGTCCTCCACTACATTTAGCTACTTGACAATAATCACCAGTCTTATTTGCTTTTGTATCTTGCTTTCTGTAACATGTGCCTGTCACATCACAGAGTGATGAAGGCTCATCCAAGCCTTTTACAGAAAGACTTCTCCCAGCCCTGCAAGCTGGAGGTGGCTGCCTCCAGTATCTGTAGGAGAAACCCGACTCCTGTGAACATCCACGGAACGGAGAGCTCTGTGTGGCCATGCCTGCCTCCTCCTGTGGCTCATTCGCCCTGTTCTCCACTGCCATTAGCAATCTAACTATAAAATAAATCTGGCCATGTCACTGTCTTTCCTCAAAACAAAACAAAGGAACACTCTTCTGGTTAGTCTGTTTTCTGGCACTAACAATCCAAAGATGGCAAGAGAGGTGAAATAGGGGCTCCTACATATGCAATTCTTCACATCTCTTTTGGAAAGCAATTTGTCAGTAGCATGTTGACTCAGTCATATCACTCATGGGTGTCTATTTTAAAGAATAAACATTCACGGAAAATAACCACCACCACAACAGAAGAGGCCGTAGGTGAAATATGTAACAGCAACTTCATTCTCATAGCCAGCAACCTCTTGGGATTTGGGGGTTGTTATATTATATACTACTCTGGTAAAGGACAGAGGACATCTATTGATTAACTTCTCTCTTATTAAACTGGTAGTTTATCTTTATGAAGTCTTTGTGAAAGGTTTGATAATAAAAAAATTCTCAGGAATTTAATGGAAAATATGACAGCCAGAATAAACAGAATTATCAGTTTTATGTTGGAAAAAAAAAGAGCTAATGGTATTTTGTATTGCTGAATGCTTAAAGATATAATAGAATTTCCTCTGGGAATATTACTTGCTTTGCTTCTTATTTGCTGATGGTGAAAGTGTCCTTGCCTCCTTTCGCCTGGCTTGTTTGTGATAATTACTACTGTTCAGTTGAATGTCACATCATGCTTACACGCAAACCATCTCTAAGCTTTTGGGTTTCTCTTCGAATCACTTTTAGAGGCTTGATGTAATAATGACATTTATAGTAAATTTTCTTTGTCAAGATAGATTTCATCTTGCATCTTTTATATGCCTCTTCCATTTTCCTGAAAATATCATACATATCATAATATTTAATAACATCTTAAGACTACTTTGTTTACATTGCAAAAAAAGCCCTCTCAGTTTGACATTTTAATACAATTTTCTATATACTTGATCTGATGAAAAGACCATGTGCCAAGCAAAACAATACACATGCATTTACATGTGACTGGGCTAAGTAAAGACATGCTAAAACTTGGATGACTTTATCTGTGAGGTATCTTGAAATACTAAGTTTAAGCTAAGTAATATTACCACATGGAAAGGCCCATTGATGTCCAGTGTTTCTAAGTAAAACTTTTCAATTTCTACACACATCATCATATTAAAAAATGTAAAAATCAACTCAAAAACACCTCAGAGTGTTTTAAGTAATAATACTTAAAATACATGCATACCATGATTTTTCACCTCTAGGCCTTTTCAGAGGCTCTTCTATTGGAATGCTCCAAATTTTCTGTTTCCCTCACAAAAATCCTTCTATGTTTTAGGCCAGGTCAAAAGCTTCCTGTATAGAATTCTTTCCCTAATCCACAGAATAAACCATTAATTCATCTGTACAAACTTTCTCATGATTACTACATAGTACTGAGATTTTTTTTTCCTAAAAACTTGTCACTCACTTTATTATCCCACTCATTATACTGTAATTGTTTTTTGGGACTTCCTGTGACCAAGGCTGGCCTAATGATAGTATTTTATTCCGGTGGCTACCATGATTAATTCAAAGAGTTGGCACATAACCAAAGTTAATTACAGTCTCTCTTTCTCTCTCTCCCCCTCCCTCTCCATTTTCTCTTATGTTACCAAAAGCTTTCACCACCTCCTATTTTCTCTGTGCTTACAAGGAGAAAACTCTAGTCAGCAATTGAAGAGAAATGAATTTTCATGCACAGAGAAACTAAAGTGAGGAGAAGACGAAAAAAATGTCCTGGAGACATCAAGGCCATTGGCTGAAATATTTCCAACAGGCACCTTTGCTCTTCAGAATTATGCAAGCCCATTAACCCCCATTTACGCCGAAGTTAATTTGAAATGAGTTAATGTCACTTGCAACTGAAAGATTCCTGACTAACATACATGCCTATGTTAAGATGAAGATTTAGCTTTAGTATTTGCAGAATCTAGTTCAGGCAATTAACCGCTGATTAAAAATATTTTAACCACATTTTCTGTATGATTACATTCTAAGGCACTAAAGCAGAGGGTGTTCTGTTTTGGGTTTGTCTGAATATTGAATAGGAGATGAAAGAATTTGAGTATTCATGAAAGAAAAAAGTTACAAAGAGAAACATATCCTTCAGTACTTAACAATCAGGAGTTCAATTTGATGGAGGCTAAAAGTCTCAAGGTAAAACATGAAAGGAAAAAAAGTCTTCACATTCCTTCTGCATACTCACTCTCCCTCTGTAATTATGTACAAAATAGGGAAGTCTCATTAAAAAACAAGATGACACCAAAGAGTATATTGTTTTGTTTTGTTTTCTGGGGGTGAGGTAATTAGGGTATGAATGTACGTATGTATGTATGTATTTATTTATTTAATGAAAGTACTGGGGATTGAACCCACGACCTCGTGCATGCTAGGCACTTGCTCTACCACTGAGCTATGCCCTCCCTTAAAGACTACATTACAGTTGTTGGTGTTTTTAAATTTTTAATTACAATGTCCTTGTAGTAAGAAGGGCATTTTCAATTCCCTATATAACAACAGTGGGTAGGGAGTTACAAATGGTGAAATCATTTACACTTGGCTTTACCATATGGAGAGCTAAGTATTTCAGAATTAGTTTTTTTCTGGCATGTGCACCTTTGTATCTTACAAAGCACCAGGAGCCTATGTATTACACAGAAATGAAAAAGAGAAAGTAGTTTTATTGTGTCATCCCCTAGCATGTAGCCAATATGAATTCTTCTCAAGTGGGTTGACATTTTTTTCTTCTAGATCAGTCGACCAAAATCATACAGGGACTAATCACTAAAGAGTTAATGTCAGTATAATTTCCAGATTGAATGTGTTGCTTTTTAAAGCCTAATTTGCGATCTCACTGTAATCAGACCATAAGAGTGATGAGCACTGACACCCTAAGTACAGAGCAAAACAGAAAGACATTGTGTATTCATGTGTAGAAGGAAGAAATCAGGGAGACACAGGCGCACAGAACTACATCCACATGGCTGCACACACAAGCTGACTAAGACATTTTGCATGTACTTCATGATAGATTTTGCATACTGTTGTCATCTGGGCATAGTAAGAGGACAAGGAAACTTCACAAATTAACGAAATGAAGGATAGCAATAAATGTACTGAGAATTAAAATCCACAGACTAAACTGCAGTGGCAGGGGAGTAGGTTATAATTCAGTGATACAGTGTGTGCTTAGCATGTACCAGGTCCTGGGTTCAATTCCTAGTACCTCCATTAAAAATAAATAAATCTAATTACTTCCCTCCCAAAAAAAAGAAAAAATAATAATTAAATTAAGTTTTTTAAAAAGCTGCAATGGCATAAGTTTGGCATCTATATAAAACTCTCTTTCTTTTTAAGTGGACTCATTCTTTTGTCAGTCAGTCAGATTCGAAACATTGCTGATGTGATCTGCCTTTCAATCAGCCTGAGAGTGTCTTCATTTGTAAAGAGACGGGGGCGAGAATTGGAGGTTCATGAGTAAAACCATCTGGGACTATTGTCTTATACTTTATGCATGACACATATTAAGGAAAAGTTTCTGATAATTCACTACTACCTTCCAAACTCTATCATCTATTTTGATCTTATAAATTCAGGCTTTACTAAGTAACAGAAAAGGAATGTAAGTAACTGATGTGGTTCATATTTTTCTAAGAGTTGTATCAGAGTGAATAATATTATAGAGTCCCTCATTATATCATCATATTTGGAGCAACCATACCAGAGCCTTGGGATTAGGATACATGTGACACTGATGATCTTGTGACACTGCAGTCAGCTGAGACTTAGAAAAGAAATAGAAAAACTCTACAGTGAACATTGAGTAGTTTGAAATCCATGTTCGCTCAGAGGCATTTTCCAGTGTGTGTGTGTGTGTGTGTGTGTGTGTGTGTGTTTTAAGCCAGAAGAGAAAAGAAAGCTGTTTTCAAAGACACACTCTAGCAGTCAGTCAAACATATTAAGACATACTTGCTGAAGAAGCAGAGTTTGTAAAAGTTAAAGACTTGACAGGTCAGGTTCTGTGACTGAGATGAAACTATTATAACTCTCGAATCAACTTTAAGATTTTCAAGAGGTTTAAGTTTAGGGCTCTGGTGCCTTTCAGTAGTGACAGAACTCTGTAAAACAACCTGAACCTGCGTATGTCAAGATGAAATATATATGCAGGATTCTGTAGTTGACTTTGTGTGTATTTGGCCAAGGTTGTTCAAAGTTAAAGTCTTGAACAACAGCAAAGTTTCCTCTCATATTTTATTTTTGACCAAAATTAACACAAATACCCCAATTCCACCACCAATTTCCCTAAACCTTTATATTAAAGTATCCCCACAAAAATAATTTGTCAGATGCTTCTTCTGTAAAACGTAAAAATCAAAACAAAACAAACCTGGCTCTGAGAATTTATACAACAATCTGTATCATACTGAGCTTTTTTTTTTTTTTTTTTCCCAGAGGAAAGTTTCAAAAGGAAACTTCCTCCAGGGGAATGAAAATTCTAGTTCAAACAATCTCTTACAAAGATATTTTTGGCAGGAAAAATGGTAGTTGTGCTACTCATGATGCAACTGAATCCTCATGAGTAGCTTATTAATGGGATACTGGGTTAATTGACATGACAAGCATATAATCAACTTGAAAGTGCTTATCTTTTTCTGACATGGTTTGGTGGTTGGCTGAGATCTTTCAGTCCTTTGTTCTAATTTGGCTGTAAATCAGTTGGATTGTGTGGCACTAGGGGTTTTGCATTTTGTGGGTTTGTAGTGGTAATCATAAAAGGTACTGGAATTCCAACCTAGTCCTCTCATATTATATGAGCTGAAACAAGTCTAAGTATTAAAGCATTCCAAGGCAATCCAGTGTACACAGCATATACCTCCCATTTTACCTAGTCCACTAAAATGGTATTTCTTATATAACACTGAAGTGTATGTCTAAAATGTGGGAAAATTAAGACGTAATGTCATTAGGTAATACAGAGTATAGGCATTATCCAAAACTGAATAAACCACAATATGTTACAATATTTAGATAAAATGTATCTGAAAAGAACAGTTTTGAATCAAGTGATGAAAAAGGTAATGGGGGGCTAACTTTAGTTAGAGAGACAGTGTAGGCAACGTGGGGGAAGGAAAAAGGACTGTCCATAGAAACAGAACTGGGAATTAACATTTCAGTATCAATGAGAATATGAGCCACTGAGTTTTGACTGGGGTGGAAAGGTGTATTCATTCATACGTTTTTTAAACAAAAAATATGCTGAGTGCCCATTTTGTCTTAGGTACCACTAGTTAGGGTTGTCAGATAAGATAAAAAAAACAAACACCTAGTTAAATTTGAGTTTCAGTTAACAAATATGCTTCCAGAATATGTACAACCCTTGCAATATTTGAGACATGCTTATAGGAAGAATGTATTTGTTGTGTACCTGAAAATAACATTTAAATGGGTATTTTTTTAATCTGCTAAATCTGGTGACCCTAACTAGATGTGGAGATAGAATGATCAAAAAATACATACCTGACATGGCAGAATTTAGAAACAGAGAGATGACAAAAAAATAGACAAATTTTTTAAATCACCAAAATTTATATACCTAAAATATTAATGGAATGGAGGAAGACATTTTTAGGGAATTAAGTAGCTTGACTCATTACTTCAAATTTTACTTAACCTTCCAAAATAAGTCTATTTCTGACCATCTTTGAAATCAGAGTCTGCCTTCATCTCCTGGAGGACTCTGTCTCAAATATAATCCATGCAGCAAATCCACAAAAATAGCTGTTTAATGAACATCTTGGCTATTTAAAATGAGAAGCATATTACCAATGCATATTTTAACAGTTGTCCTCGAAATCCATGTTCAAATTTCTGAGTTTTTATGCTCATTTTAATATACATAGTGAACTAAATTTGGGTTAATAAAATTATTTTCCACAATAACTTTAAAATGTTTTCCATGATTTTTGTCTATATAGGTTTACAATGTCTTTACAGCTAAATTATTGGATAAGGTTGATTTGGTTGTAACAGAACACTTCCTTAATGCCATTAAATAGTATGTTTTCTTTGTTGTGTTTTCTTTCTCTCTCTCATATTAACTCATCTGAGGCAAAGACAATCTCTTTCTGCTCAACTTTCTTTAATTTTTGCCTTTAATTTTTAAGGTCTCAAAATGACTGCTTTCACCTGCATTTCTGTTAGGAATCAGGAAGAAACTCAAAACACGTATCTTAAGACACAGTATTATATTTTGTGTGTAGTTTATAACTTTTTAAATTTAGGTAAAACACACACAATTTAATCACTTGGAAGTGTACAATTCAGTGGCATTTAGTACATAAAATACTGCACAACGATCATCTCTAACTCCCTAATATTTTCATTCCCATGAAAGGAAACCCCATATTCATTAAGCAATATCTTCCCACCCCTTGGTAAACACTAATCTGCTTTCTGTCTTCACGAGTTTACCTAATCTGTATATTTCATATATAGGAAATCACACACTTTGTGACATTCTGTGTCTAGATTCTTCTGTATTTAGCATAAAGTTTTTGAGATTGATCCACATGGTAGCATGTAGCAGTACTTTATTCCTTTTTATGGCCAAATAGAATTCAACTGTATAAAGACACCACCGTTGCTTTTGTATTCATCAGTTGATGTAAACTTAGGTTACCTTTTGGCTATTGAGACTAGCGCAGCTGTGAAAATTCTTGTACAAGTATTTGGACACCTGTTTTCAACTTTGGGGGTATATACTTAGTAGAATTTCTGGCTTATGTGAAAACTTTATGTTTAACTTTCTGAGGCCTTGCTAACTGTTTTCCACAGAAACTGCAATATTTTACATACCCACCACCATCCTGGCCAATATCTGTTAGTTTCTTTACTTTTTTATAGCCATTCGAATGAGCGTGAAGTGGTATCTCATTCTGGACTCGATTTCTGTTACACTACTGACTCATGATGTTGGATATCTTTTAATGTGTTTGTTAGCTATTTGCATATTTTCTTTGGAGAAATGTTGATAAGTCCTTTGCCTGCTTTTAATCACTACCTTGACATTATCCTTTGATTCACAAAAAAATTTTAATTTTTATGAAGTCCAGTTTATTATTTTTTTTTCTTTTGTTGCTTGTGCTTTTGATGCCATATCTAAAAGTCCATTACCAAATATAAGGTCATGAGGATTTATACGAATATTTTCTTCTGAGAGTTACCTAGATGTAACGGTCACATTCAGGCTGTTGGTTCATTTTTAGTTCATTTCTGAGTGTGTTGTAAAATAAAAGCCCAACATTACTCTTTTGCATGTAGATATCCAGCTGTTCAAGCACCACTTGTTGAAGATTATCATTTCCCCAATGAATGATCCTGGCATCCTGTTGAAAATCAATCACTCTTCTAAGGGTTTAATAACAGACTCTCAATTTTATTATATTGATCTATATGCCCATAATTAAGCCTATACTTCTGTTTTGATTATTGTAGCTTTGTAGTAAGTTTTGAAATTAACCCTCCAATTTTCTTTTTCTTTTAAAGATTTGTCTATTCTACGTCTTTTGCAGTTCCATATATCTTTTAGTATCAGGTTTTTTTGTTTGTTTCTGGAAAAAAAAAACTTCGGGGACACTGGTAGGGATTACACTGAGTTTTGGGGTAGTATTGCTATCCTAACAATATTGTCTTGAAATTCATGAACACAAGATGTCTTTCCATGAGACACTAACTTTTTAAATCCTTCCCAGCCACTGATGTCTACATACCATGGGCCACAGCTTTGTGACATCCCTATAACTAAAAGGAACTGAGGATTAAGTTCAACACCATTCTGCTCTAAAATTATTGGAGTTGATTTGTAAAGAAAGAATGTGAAACAGATATTGGAAGAAGGCCAGTTAGCAGGGTCTACACCTCATTATAACCAAATTCATGTAGAATTGACAGTTCCTAGTTTCATAATAATATTTTTAAAGGCATTAAAATTGGTAGAACATTTAACAATCAGATTAACTAAAATTATAGAAAACTGAGAGCTGTGGCTGTTACTGGAGCACATACACATGGGCTTCTCATGTCATGGAAGCTGCATTCCCAGAGGCAACAATTTCAAGAGACAAGACATAGGCCTGGCTCTGGAAACTGACACAGCATCGATCCTGCCATATTCTTTTGGTCAAAGCACTCACAGATCCTGGATGGATTAAAGACAAAGGGAAAGAGAGACCACCTCTCTTTCTAGATGGAAAGAATATCAAAGGATCTGTAGTTATATGAAGACCACTACAATCCATACTGCAGGCACAAATTATTTATATTCCTGACACATACAAACTACCTCCCTTCCAAGACTACAGAAAGTCTAACCTATTACAGGAACAAGATTAAGCACAAGAACAAGATAAAGGTCTAAGATCTCACCATTTAAATCAGGCACAGAAATAAATAAAGTTTCTCAGGTGCAGTTGTTTTAAATCTAAAGATCTATGAACTAAAAAGACAGGTTATCTGCCTAAGAGTTTTCTTAGGACTTAACAGAGAATATTATAGTTTCATAATGAATTTATTCTTACTTGGAAGTTATTTCTTATTTTAAGACTCATTTTCTGGGAGCGCCTAGAAGTGAGAAGCAATTTCATTTTCAAATCCAGAATTTCCTGCACCTTTATATTTCCCTTAAACGCAACTCAAAATCATACTAGTTCCTTCTTTAATCCATCTCTACTCTTCCTGTATTTTATCATAGGCAGTGGGTCAAAGCCACATGTCATTCCCTGCATTGCTCTTGAAACTACCCCCCAGTTAAGTCAGCTACTAAATTAGATGCCTTTTATATTTTCTACATTCCTGTAGGTAATATTGTTGCCAAATTAACCACCATTTTATAACAGTTATGTCTTTCCTCCAGTTTTCTACAACACTTTCTCACTATCCTTCCAGTCTTGAAGTCTCGGCTTTGACTTACAGCCTCAAATCATTCCCAGCCTCTGCTCCCTGCCTAGTCGGAAAGCCAGGGTCATGCTTTGGTACATGGTACTCCACCTGCAGACACCAAATTTCCTGCAACTTCTATGCTGATGTGTAATAAACTACTTTGTAACTCAGTGGCTTAAAACACCACTTTATTTTGTGAGCTGGAAATTTGGAAAGGATCTGGCTGGATTTTTTTCCTTTAAACTACATAGTGTTAAGTGGGGTGGCTAGGACTGGAAAACTTACTTTCCAGGATGCTTTCTTACTCGCATGTCTGGCACTTGAGTTGGGATGACAGTAGCTGATGCTGGGAGCTCTACTTGGGCTGTGGAAAAGAGTGCCTACACGTGGCTTCTCCATATGTCTTGAGTCTCTCACAGCACTTGTGGCTGGTTCCCAAAAGGGATGGGACTATAAGCAAGCATGTTTAAAGTAGATGTAGAAGCAGCCTTTCCCCAGGAACAGGTACATCATCCTGCCATGGACACTTGTTCAAGGAAGATACACAGCCTGCCTAGAGTCAAGGGAATGAATACAGTAGACCCCCCACCTCTAACTGGGAGGCTTGTCAAAGAATTTGGGGTTATCTCCCATTCTCAATCTGTTGCTGTTAAAACTGTCTAAACCTGAACATATAGACATCTTTTACCTCAACAAGCTTTCACTTCCAGTAAATTCCATTAGATATGTAATCAACACACATATGTGCACATGTTCCCAAGAGACATGTACTAGAAGGTTCATAACTGTGCTGTTTATAGTTGGGAAAAAAAGAAAATATTCAAAAGACTATTACTGGTAGAATTGGTAAAGAAATGATATAATGATATAATATATAGAATTGAGTACTTAATAATATACAACTACACAAATAAATGTGGATAAGAGCTACAGACATAGTGTTGAGTAAAAGACCAAAAAAAAAAAAAAGGTTACATACAATATCATACTATTTCTATAAATAAAAAGCAAAAAGGCAGCTAAATGTATTATTAGGTTGAGATTCTCGGTTTTTGAGAATGTTCAGTTTTTTGGCCTTCTTTCTGGTTCAGTGTGATAATATGTACCTATTTCTTTTTGTGTATTTTATTACAATGAGTTAACAAAAAGAATAATAATAATAAAAAAAAACAAAGATCCTACACTGTATCAGTTTCCTGTTGCTTTTTGTAACAAATTACCACAAATTTAGGGGATTAAAACAACACACATTTATTATCTGAGTTCTGAAGGCCAGAACTTACTGGGCTAAAATCAAAGTGTTGGCAGGGCTGCGTTCCTTCTGGAGGCTCTCTCTGACTGTGAGTTTCCTGCCGTATGATTAAGTTGGGTCCACCCAGATAATCCAGGATAATCTTCCCATCTCCAGTTCCTTAACTTAATCACATCTACAGAGACTACTGCCGTGTGAGGTAACATATTCAGAGGTTCCAGGATTTGAACAGGGACATCTCTGGGGAGTCATTATTCTACCTACCATACATATTGCTACTTCTAACTTAGGTTCATATTTTCTTTCTGACTTTCTGCCATTTCCTATTTTTATTCTCTTTCTCCTACAGTGAAAAATTTGATTTCATTTATCAAATGGGTCCGTAAGAATCTTTCTCTCAAATCATTCTTCTTTTTTAGTCAACCAAAGTTTGTAGTTTAAATTAGGGTTCACTCTTGATGTTGTATGTTCTGTGGGCTCTGACAAATGCATAATGACACGCAACAACCACTACAGTATCATACAGAATAATTTCATTGCCCTAAAAATCCCTTGTGCTCCATCTATTCAAATCATTCTTTGTTTAAATTAGAAATTTTATGGATGCATTGGGATAATTTATGAATGGAGTAGTGAGCGCTCAATAAATATCACTTTATTTTGTAGGCATTGTAAAATTATATGTTGTGACAAAATAGGCCCTTTATTACCCAATATTCAGTGTAGGGAATAAATAAACAAAAATACAGTCTACCTATTTTAAATAGGAATTGATGCAGTACATGAAATCAGGTTCTTACATAATTATTTCAAGGAAAGTACAAGTAGGTGCCGTACTATGGATTTATCCCATAAATCTTACGGCCTTTTGTCAGTAGCAATTGCAAAGAAACAAATGAACAGGGTGTCCTTGTCACTTACCTTCCACATCTTACATGCATTTGTTAGGATGTTATGAACTTCAGTGATACATATTGGTTCTATTTACAGGTTGTACATGTAATAAATATAACTACAGTTATTAAAGTTAAATGTTCAAAGAATTATTTATATATGTTTTTAATTGCATATTTTCTTATAGTTGCTTTTAATGTGACAGTTGATAAGATCATAGGACTGTTGGTAGATTCTTTGTAAATATAGTAAAGTCTCCTGTACCCATGTTCACGCCTCTTTGTAATTAACTTTGATTCTTTTCCCATCAAGAGGTAGCATATGTTTTCACCCCTGAATCTGGGCTTGGGAAATAGTTTATCATAGGAGTGCTATATCAGCATTTCTAAAGGCAATGTTATTAGTTTTGTATACAAGCAAATGCTTGTAATTAAAGCAAAGAAAGGCATGCTTATAAATTGCTATTTCTGAGGTTCAGATAATTATTAAGTGCTACACAGGAAACCAAGAATATTTTCAAAGAAAGAAAACAGGAGTTAAATGGCAACAAAGGGTATTAATGACACCATTCTAAACTAAGGTTAAATGCTAGCCCAACAGTCTTGAGTCTATTCAAAATGTTTATGTTTATGTCTCCTTTTCCATGCAGTAATTTTTTTATAGATTTAATTTAATTTCCCTTATAGATAGCAGGTTAACTTTTATTTAAATTTTTCCCACTTAAGGGAATAATAATAATAATGGTAATAAGAATAATAATACTAACAATAAGTCAGGGCTAAGTTAAGAGTTCCTTTTCACCATCAACTTAAATAATGATAACTCTGAAAACTGTAGCTTGATAAAAATAGTAGTCATAATGCAAAGCTGCACTCTACTCTCAATGAATCTGTTAAAAATGACATTTTAATCAGCTATTTCTTTGATGAAAAAATAACAAAATTAAAAATTAAAAACATAAATAGCACAAAGAGAGTGCATTAAATTTCATATGGTTGATATATTTAAAACAATATTACTTTACTAAACCTTATAAAATTTATTTTAGTTGTGTGTTCAAAGAATTAATAGTGTTGGCAAAAAAATGCATACATATTTAAAATAAAAGTATGAAATAAATAAAATAAACTCCTTTCCAACTAACCAAGTACTATACATAAATTTACCCTTTTGTCCACTAGTTCTATTTATAGGTTATATCCCTGGGGTGCACAACATGAAAAGATGTACATAAAGGTATTTGTCGCAGCCCTATTTGTCATAGCAGGAGGTTGGTGAAACTAGGCAACTGACTTAAGAAACTAAAATTGTAAAGAAAATCTTTACAATAGAATACCATGTAACTGCAAAAAGGAATGAGAGGCTTATCTATAGTTTATAAAGAATGGATAACAGGATTGATTGTTAAGTTAAAAAAGGTAAAGAGGAAATGAAATACATATATCTATGTATACTTTTTTAGAGGTTCAGAAAAATGAAAAAGCTAGCTAAAGGAGTTCCCATAAATGCAAATATCTGCCTTTTCTCATTAAGAATTATGGAAGGGTAACTATAACACTTTAAAAACATTTGCTTATAGGTAAGGAAGGGGATAGATAAGAGAGGATAGCATTAGAACAAAGCCACCTATGAATGTAAATTATATTGTAAATATGACTTTGGAAACATAAACAATTTGCATATTATAAGACAAAATTAAATCCAAGATAAGCAATTTTTAAAAATTGAAATTGGAGCAAATGAAAATGTGTGTAGAGGTATGAACCTGTGATGTAACCACACATAGTGGAAGTCTTTTAAGTGACATTAAACCAGAATAATTTGTTACACATCCTGGTGGGATATTCCCCAAGGATTAAAAAAAAAAAATCAAAACAATGTTTATATTAACATAATTGTTAATTTTTTTACTAATTATATTGCTTATGGTGTTGTCAGCTTTAAGTGTTAAGCATGTAGGGTAAGATAAAAACAAATAAGTAACCAAGTTTGTGTAAGAAGATCTTAAAAATTTTAGTGTGGGAGAGTAGAGATTGCATAGAAGGATGAGATGAATCATATAATTCTGAAGGTCAATTGGGAACATTTTTGAATTTATATGTCACTTTAATAAAAAACCACTTTTCTAGCTTTGTTAGCTAAAAACACTGAGAATCAATTAGCCCATCCACTGCCCTGAACACTTGAGGTATACAGGTTTTGCTCTCTAAAAAGCAGGACCACTGTAAGACACAGGGTTTCTTAGAGCAAGAGCAGCTTCATGTCGGGAACAGAAAATGTTTAAAATTATTCCAAGAATCACGGGCACCGGCGAAAACAGCTAGGGTCACATCAGAAGAACTCAAGAGCCACTTGAATACCTTCCTCTTTACAGACCATCTTCAGAACACTGACTTAAATATGTTGAAATATGTAAGAAATAGTTCATGTATGATTTCATAATGTTTGAAAACATATTTTCGATCATTGCCATACAAGCATTTATTTGGAAAAATAATTAGAATATGAAGTATTGCATTCTTCAATAACACAATCCCAACTGTTACTAGAATTACAAAAAGTTAGACAAGCGACATTATGTAGTTCCTGATATGAGTATACAACACCGTATATGAAGTTCTCTCTATATTTACTCTGATTTAATCAAACCTCTAGTTCTCATTACTGATTTCCAGGAAATAGTGATTGCCAGTGAACAGAGTGAACTGAGGCACACAATTAAAGCACCATTGGAAAACAATCAGCAACATTCTGCAAAAATAACAGAAATTCTTGAATAACAAGAGAAATTCAGGAAAATGAAATGATGCAGGAAGAAACTATAAATTAAAATAGATGTAAGAAACAAATTTTTAAAAAGTACAATTACCTTTTATTATTCTGATTCAAAGATATATGAGAAAGTGAATGCTGGCTAGATATTTTGTATGAAAAAATTATTATTAATATTTTTAAATGATGATAGCATTGAGATTTTATTTACAAAAGAAGCCCTTATCTTTTAGAGATTCATTCAGAAATATTTACAGACTAAATAATACTTAAACCCAGAAATATTGAATCAATAAATTTATTTAGCAGAAGCCAAATATCAACATGTAAGATTTGATGTTCCTACAGAATGCACAAGGATGTTGATTACAGTCTTATGCATAGTTTTTAAAAAAGGACAGAAAGAGAAATCATATCAACATTGTAATGGACATATTATGTATTTCCAGAAAATAGTGTTGAATAAGAGAGTTGCAGAAGAGTGAGGACAGAAAGATTCCATTATCTGTAGAGAGGATAGCATTAGAACAAAGCCATCTATGAATGTAAATTATATTGTAAATATGACTTTGGAAACATAAACATTTTGCATAATTATAAGACAAAATAAAATCAAACAAACAAAACTTCTCATTGGGTATGTGTGCCCCATGATGGGTGAATCTAGTCTTGTGCATTCTAGCTACATTTGTACAATGTTATCATATGGATACCAGTAAAAGATAAAAGAATTTGTCCTAAAGTGATGCATGGGAATACTGGGGGTGGTGGAGCTGTCGAGTTGATAAGGGAGAAGATAGGGAGAGTAAAACTGACTCAAAAACGGAGAGAAAAGATGGATGACAATTACAAAAACGGATACAATCACACTTATACACATATAAGTCAAACTTAAAATATTTCCATACAGGAATTAAATATCAAACAATATAAATTAAGTTAAAAATAAGCATAGGTCTAAGTACCAATTTTTTTTCTGTTTCCAAAAAAAAAGAGTTAACCACTATTAGAAAGGAATAGAGAAAAATGCCCTTCTTTTAAACATACATTTGAAAACGAGATATTCTTGACAACAATGAAGTGAAGTCATCTTACTGAATCTCTTATTTCCTCTACTTTTGGAATATAGCATTCTCTTTTTGGCAAAAGAAAATTTTCTTTTTCTTTCATTTTAAAATGTATTGCTATTAATAATATTACTAAGTTAGAAGGTATGTAAAATATATACACTTTCCTTATTTGAAAATTCTACTTCATATTTTTATGTTTTTTCATAGCTCTTAGATAAATTTGAAACAAGATTGAAGAAGGTTATCTTATGCACAACGCAATAGTTTTAATTGCAACATTCATCATGCAGAAGTTCTTGCTGCCAAGAATGTGTTGGCACCAGGCAAAGGTGTAGCCTCCCCACAGGGATTTTATTATTCAACATCAAGGAATACCTGCAACATAGCGAGCATGGCCACAAGAGCCTCCCCTAAACTTATAATAAAACAACCAGTTTGAGACGAGACTAAAGAGAAACTTAATTTAGTTTTAAAAATAAAATCTTTCTGAATAGTACATGTTTTCCACTTTCCCTTTATAATGGATTCCCATATATAAATGTTAATACACTAAGTGACTATAGCCCTCAAATCATTGTTATTAGAGAAAGTAAAACTCTAAAAATAGTAACATTAAATTACTAATAAAGATGCTTTTTTTTAAGACTTTACTACTCATTCCAGTTTATGGGGACTCAGATTGTGCTACATCTATCTTTACTCCTAGAATGTTTTCTCTGCTTTATAAATAAACAAACAAAGAAAATGAAGATATAGTTTATTCCAACCAAGTGCTTAAAAGAAGAATAAAAGCCTTTCAAAAAATCTGCTTACCATACAGAATACAGCAATTCTCATGGTTGTGTTATAATAATTATGAGTTACATTGTGAGTAGGGGTTTATTACTGATAATATTGCAATTTAAAAAATCTGGAGCATGGAGACTAACTGAATTAACTTTTAATGTAAAATAGTTTATATTAAAATTTATACATATACGTAACAAAGTACAAAAAGCATTCCTTGTCACTTTAATATCAATATGCATTTTTATTGTTGGAGAATCTAAGCTGAAAATTATTAGTCATGTGAATCTCTACAGAAGAGAAAAAAAAAGAAATGTGTTGTCAACAATCAGCCTATAGTTATATAGTTATAGTTACAAGATTGGACATTGACTCTATTTACCTAACTGATTTTTTCTATGTAAGGAACTAGTATTGTGTGTGTGTGCAGGTACACGTGTGTCTGTGTGCATGTGTGTAACTGTGTGTGTGTAGAGGGTTGAGGAGTTAATGATAGAGAAAGAGACACAAAACAAAACATGCCAGCATCAGTACCAAGAAAATGTGTCAGCTGTATGTAGTACACACAGACTATGTGATAGAAGCTACAGAGAAAGGCACCTTCTGTGTAATACCCTTATTTTCATACTGGTGTATGACCCAGGGATATGCCAGGGGGTTCAAG
The DNA here is from genome assembly GCF_009834535.1 of Camelus ferus. NCBI lineage: Eukaryota > Metazoa > Chordata > Mammalia > Artiodactyla > Camelidae > Camelus > Camelus ferus. Next base: position 24,873,651 of record NC_045697.1, read on the forward strand.
AAGCTACAAAAGAAACATGGCTCTTCTGGGGAGCATAAAGTTTTCTTGAAGCACTGCTGGTATCTGATGAGCAAAAACCCCATTCCAATTCCTTTCCCATTTGCTGGTATATATCAGAGATGACTGAGGGGCAGCCATCTTGAGGGCCACTTCATAGCCGACTTCAGATTCTTGGGGAAATGTTCACTTTCCTTACGCATATAAGGTTTAGACATAACAACAAAATTGCAAACACAGACACACTCTCTTCTCAACATGGATATGCTTTCCACATTCTGAGATAAATTACTGTCTATCATTACTAATACTATCATATTATTATTGATAGTATAATTTGATAATGATGAATATTTGGGATTAATCATGAGACTAAAGTACCTTGGGTGAGGTCAAGGTTAACAGGATGTCAGAGAGAGAAAGAGAGAGAGAGAGAGAAAGGGCTATAATATAATCAAATGCTAAAAACATCATAGAGAAATTGAAGCCAGTAATGAATCTGCATAGCCAGAAGTCAGGGAGCAGGAATAGGAGCCGGCTGGCCTATACATTATGGGGCAAGAAACATCAAGGAAATATCAAAGGCTTTCTCCCTTTTGAAGCTGTGTCTCAGGGCTGGAGTTGAGCCTTGTCTGGGCTTCAGAGAGCCCTATTACTATAGGGCTGAGGAACAGCATGTGGCCTGGTAACAGAGGTCACCTCAGACCCTGCAGAGTTGGAAGAGTACCTGAGCTAATGATGACTGACAGGTAAGCTATTTTTAACTTACACCCAAGCCTGATATTGTACCATTGCCACTCACTACAATTAAAATGTGTGTTTTCTAGACTCTTCCACTCCAGCCATGAGAGAGTAATCGGGACTGGATAGACTCTCCTGCCTGAATAGTTATAAAACTGGGCAGAATATAGGAGGGGACTGTGATCCTTTAGAGAAAGCAAGCACACATTTTCACCTTCACACCAGCTTTCTTCTGGGATCACTTTTCAGCGATTGTAAGGGGAAGCAGAGACCAAGCAGGGCGCAAAGTTCTCGGTGTGCCCAGAAGGCAGGTATCAGATTTCAAGGCTCCTACCGGTAGCTGGAATTTATGGTGCAGGTTATCAGAAGAAGGGAGCTACATTTTATTCAAAAGATGTATAACATCAGATAGTTTGCTGAGTTCATAATTCATTATGTGTGTGTGACCTTTGTTTTTTATTATTTTTCTTTTTATCTTTTATTTACTACCTGTCTTTATCTACCAGAGGCTTAATTCTCCAGTCTGGTCTATTCTTTAGACCTACTCTACCCCATCTTCTGGGACTTCCCTTAAATTCTCTCGACGAATTAATTTGCTGAGTTCCATTTTATTTTCTTTCTTACTTTAACTTACTTGTTTTTCAGAGAACAGTCTGCACAACTTCCTAAGAAAGTACCAGTGTACAAACAAATTTTGAGAGATATGCTGTATTTCATCAATTTAAAGATAAATGTTAACATTTTTGAAATTAAGACATGTTTTTACAATTGATGGTGCCTGCAGTTATTCTCAGCCAGGCAGCACTACTGATGCAGCAGTCATTGTTAGTGCAAGCAGTGAGCTCGCTCTAAAAGCCATCTGTTGATATTTTTATATGATAACGAAGTATGAGGATCAAGTTTACCATGTAAATAATAGCTGTGCAGTATCACCATTAACTGGATGTCACAATGAACAATATTGTGTAGGAAACCAAAGGCACTGATTATTCTGAGCTAAAAATAATTCAGAAAGAATCCACCCTAAATGTGAAGAAATTTTAGAAATGCTTTAACTCTCTTGGTCAGGATTGGCCAGATTACACTAGAGAAACAGTCTCCAAATTGTTATAAGCTACTGAGTCAAATGGTTATTTGTCCATCATACACTTATAAAGATTCTTCTACAAAGAGCAATTCAAGGTGTTTTTATCTTGTGATTCCACTATCTTCCTGAGGCTACTGCCATCATCACTAAAGAAGTAGAGAAGAGGGAGAATGGAAAATCTCCCACACATGGGTTTTCACCACATTAGCACTGGCTAGAAATACCCACATGGGCCAACTCAAGTGCAGATGGTTTAGGATGCAATGTCTGGATTTAGGAAAACAGAAGTAAACCTGATATTGGTAAGTCCAAAGAGTGCCTATCATAGTTTACTCCCTGATCCTCAAATATCTGATTCATGCCAAACAGATGAATAGCACCCACCCCAAGGAAGACAAACCCCAAATCCCATTCAGTATCAAGACTGAGCTCAAAGACTAAGAGCTGTAATACACAATAATTTTTACACATTTTTCAGACAAGGTCATTCTTGATTTGAGGAACTGTGAACAAAAAATTAAACTAAAAAGAAAATTTATCCATCCTTCACATCCCGTATGCCAACGTTCAGTTGTCTATTCAGCAAGAGGTCATATGAAGGCATATGGCCACTGGTCCATAGTATTTTGAAATCTTACATACACCAAAGGTTACTATTCTGGGGAAAGAATGTTCTTGTTTCCTGCTTAGGCACTGATTTTCATCCCTGTGAATACATTTCTTCTTTTCTCCTGGGGCTGCTGGTTTTATCTTCTAAGAAGGAGATTTTTTCTTTTCTATTATCCACCTTCTATTATCCACAGTGTGAAGCTGACATTGGCAAATATGTTATTTTTGAGGACTAATTTTCTTAGTCTACTGTCTGTTCAAAAATGATTTATGGCATTATTATTTTTTAGGTATCTCATAGTTACCCATTTAGTCCAGATTTATGATTTCTTTGGCAACTATACAAGACCCTCAAATCTACTGAATTCCTTGCTTTCTTTCCCCCATATCTTTTGCTCTTTGATTTAAAAGAGACAATGTTGCAGTTACTGCAGTTTTAGTCATTTCTTTGCCCTGAATTACTGGACTCAACACTATTTATCTTATTGGTATAGTAGGGAGTTGTGCTCAGTTGAAAGGCCTCCTTGCATATTTCCTTCCCATGTATCTGTCAAACTTATTTATTCATTAGATTGAAGCAGCAGCTGTCTTTTCCAATTCTACAAGTCCATGAAACTTTAGACTCTTTTTCTTTTTTCCTCACACTCGCATGCCAACCAAACTATTTTTTAACATGTTTATTTACTTCTGATGATACAAATACCATGGACGACAACCAAAGTGCACTACCATTTCATTAAAGTGTGATTGACTTCCCGTGGTAGTGCACGTAGTAATTTTAGTGAATGTTTTACTACTGCAACATGAAATGCCATCATTCTAGTCCCTGATGGTTTCTTCATCACTCACTGCCCAGCCATATATTTTAAGTTTTCTAGGTCATTTCCCTACTTTTGTGTTAATATTTGCATCCATCAGAATAGGCTACATTAGGATGCAGTAACAGAAACCTAGAGATGTAATGCAGTAAAAGTTTATTTCTCACGTATGCAAATTATTTTGCAAATCTAGCTCACTTTTTAGAGCAACTGTCTTCTGAGTGGTGAATCAATGGCCAAGTTGCTTCAAACCTGTGGCTCTGTTGCTGCATGAAGCTTCTTCTACAATCACCACTTCAGTGCAGAAATTCACATTTCACTGCTGTTTCCATTTAACTGCCATGCCTGTAGACGTGCCAGCAACCTACTGCACGGGGATAGAACATCTGTCTTCCGTGTATGCAGAAATGGAGGAGAGTGGGCACTTGCAAAATCCACCATTTCAACTACTTTTTTGGGTCATATTTTCCTCTTTTATAAGGAGAAAAATCTACACCTAAATAAAAATTAGGTATTTGTCAACAGGTATAAAATAAGCATTCTTTGTGATAACATAGTTTTCTTAGCAGTTTTTTTTTTTTCTCAGTGACACAGAAAAATGGTATCTCTTACAACCAATGGCATAAAGTTGATGAAAAATAGTACAGATAAATATATAGGTAAAAATAAATCTCTATGACATAATTTAAATAAAATTTATATGTATATTAAAGTTGCACTATTGTAAAAACCAGCTCAAGATTTATGCAATTTTTTTAGTATATATACTTTTGTATTTTCTTTCCTTTTCCACTTTTTAAAAATTTTATTTATTGAGTACTTACTTTTTGTCAATAATGATTCTAAACAATTACCCATACAGAAAATCATTTATTATTATAAATCATAAGAAAATAGTATTTAAAAGACAATATCTATCAAGCACAAAAATGATACTGCCCATACAATAAGGAATTTTCCCAGAAACATTTGAGCAATCTAAAGGTTTAGTTATACAGATATGTGGTAACAGTTTTGTAACTGAAAGATGCCAATATTCAGAATAGAATAATTTCTTTAGCAGTGCACTGATTATAGTGTATGAATCACAAGTAATAATTGATATATACATATTTTACACAGTAGTCATTAAGATATAGAAAATAAAATAATGTTAATAATAATACTAATAATTATACATCATAGAATCATCTACATTTTTTTTTTGTAAGAACAAGAGTGGATTTGAATTCCTTTAACTGTTTAAGGCTCATAAAGAAAATACGTGTTCCCACCAGTGTGTCATGATCCACAATTTGAAAATCCTGAGTGAATATGAGTCTGATTTAGTTTAGTGTCTCTCATGCTAGCTTGTGCATCAGAGCCACCTAGGATGTTTTGATAGAAATCAGATTCCATTAATTCCAACACCGGGCAGCAAAATAAGAATCTCTGGAGCTTCACACAGACACATAATTTTCAGAAGTCCTTTATAATTCCAATATTAAGCTAGTGTTCAAAATCACTGATGCTCTGAAGGTAACACAAACAACCATCAAAAACAATAAAATAACACTCTCTTCTGTAGTTAAACTGCCCTGGGTTTAATTTTTTTTTTTAATTCTTGACCTTCATTTTCAGGCAAGTTACCTAAATTCTATAAACTTTAATTTCCTCCTCTATTAAATGGTTGATGAAAATTTCTATCCCATAGAATCTGTTCTGAATTTTTGTCAAATTGGCTTTATTCCCATTGCTGTTCCTTTCATTGAAGGGAAGAAGTCTGCAACCATGTTTACCAGAATCCCCTTCCCTGTCTGATACCTGGTAAGAATATCAATGAGTGTAAACTATGGACTTTGGTTGATAATAATGTGTCCATGTTGGTTCATCGATGGTACCAAATATGCCACAGTGATGAGGGATGTTGAGGGTAGGGGAGTATATATGAGCGGGTGGGAGGGCTATGTGGGATCTCTGTATTTTCTGCTCAATTTTGCTGTAAACCTGAAACTGCTCTAAAAAATAAAGTATATTTAAAACAAAAAGAATACGAATAAGCCAAACTCATGTTGGCCAAGGGGAATGAGAATAAATTATGTGGTCAGATGTGTGAACAAATACGATACAGAACTTGAAATTGCTTATCTATCACCTGCTGTGATGCTGGTGACAGCGACAGGAGGGACATTCTTGCGGACCGCAGCAGATTCCTTTGAGAACACTGGGTCTAGCAGTTCAGGTGAAGGGCCTCAGCCTCTACTTGCTTGACTTTCTGCTGTAGCAATCTGGGCCTTTTTGGTGACTTTACTCATCTTTGTTTCCCCACCTGTCTCATGTCTCCCTTGTAAATCCTAATTTCTTTGTTAAAGCTTCTTATTCTGTTTCCCTGACTGAGCCTAGACTAAGATAGTATCATGGGAGAGTTTAAGAAGCTAGCAGGATCTTTGCTTTGGAGATAACAGCTATGAAGGACAAAGCCCCAATTCCCTAATGTGGTCACTCTTCTTTTTGGCAAACTTTCTTGCCAGAACCTGGAGACTAGATAGATAGATAGATAGATAGATAGATAGATAGATAGACAGACAGATAGGTGATAGATAAATAAACAGCATGTGCAATACAGACCACTAGTGTCCACATTCAGGTCATCTGTCCTCAGTTCCCTCATATCCATCATTATACTTTGTTGGGCTCCATTGCTGTCAGAAAGACATAACTGAATAATCTCTAGTTCCCCAACATGTATCCTGGTATAGAGTTCTTCTCCATGTTATGTCAGCTCTCTAGAAAAAACTCCACATAGTGGTTCACTCCACTAATTGACTGTAAGAGTAAAGCTCCCACTAGATACATGTTAAACGCTTAAAAAGAAAATTAGTCTAAAATCAAAATAAACATGTACCCTGAGGCCTGGAAGAAACATAACTACAATCTTAATAAGAGTTAATGAAATTCCCTGAATTTGCACTGCTCTATTACTGAAGCCAATAACATTCTAATTTGGTCAAGGCTTCATTTAGTTCTACTTCTGGACTAGCCCCCATGGCCAATACTAAAACCCTGGAAATATTACAGAATAAAAGAAAGAAACTATGTTCACCCTGTACCTAGAAGCAGTAATATCAGAAATGCAGACAATTCTCAAATATTCAAATTGGTTATACATATTTTTTGTTTTTCATTTGCTGCACTTGACCTTTCATTTCAATTTTACCTTTTATTAAAAGGCTAGGAACAAAGTAGAAACTGAAAACAAATGCTTTTCTTAAAAATAATAGTAGCATTTGAGGGTCAATTAAAGGGCTTTAAGATATGATGCCAAAAGAAATGTTACAGAAAGACAAATACCATAAGAACACCATACCATACCATTCTCCATTGTATGTGGAATCTAAAAAAAACAAAAAATCCCTGGGACCTGATCCTGCCCACCAGTGGGCCAGCACCAGCCCCTCAACCCCTCAGTATCCACAGCCAGCCATGCTGGGACCCTGCCCCCAGCACCACCTGTGGACCAGCAGCCACCACATGAGGTAGGGCCTGGCAGTCAGCTAGGCTCAGGGCTAGCTCCACTGACAAGTGCACCCATGGCAGTTGTCCAAAAAACAACAGAAGGGCACATGTACCCCACACAGGGGGCACCCATAGAGCATGTAGCTTTGGTGACCAGAGAGGAGTGTGCTGCTGCTCCTACATAAATCCATTTTTCTAAGATTGGGAAAGATAACCGAATAGATAGAAATAAACACAGAGAATTAGGCAACGTGAGGAGACAGAGGAATATATTCCAAATGGAACAACAACAACAGCAACAAAAACAACAACAACAACAACAACAAATCAGAAAGAGAACTAAGTGAAGTGTAGATAAACAAAAGTTCAAGGTAACAGTCATAAAGATGCTCAACAAACTCAGGAGAAGAATGGATGAACACAGACAAAGGGATAACAAAGAGTTAGAAAATACAAAGAGGATCCAAATAGAACTAAAGAATAAAGAAAAAAAAGTTTAAAAAATCCACTAGAATCAACAGTAGGTTAGATGATACAGAGGAACAGAACAGATTACCAAACTGGAAGACAGAGTAGTGGGAATTACCCAAGCTGAACAGAAAAGATAATTTTTTAAAATTAGGATAGGTTAAGAGATCTCTAGGACATCAAACATTAAAGGGGTCTCAGGAGAAGAGAGAGACAAAGGGGCAGAGAACTTATTTGAAGGAATAATAGCTGAAAACCTCCCTAACCAGGGAAAGGAAGCAGATATCCAGGTCCAGGAAGTAAAGAGAGTCCCAAACAAGATGAACTCAAAGTGGTCCAAAAGACACAATTTAATTAAAATGGTAAAATTTAAATATAAAAAGAGAATTATAAAATCAGCAAGAGAAAGCTAGTTTCATGCAAGGGAACTCCCATAAGATTGTCAGCTGATTTTTCAGCAGAAACTTTGTAATCCAGAAGGGAGTGGCATGATATATTCAAAGCGATGAAAGGAAAAAAATGTACAACCAAGAATACTCTATCCAGCAAGGCTATCACTCAGATTTGAAGTATAGGTAAAGATTTTACAGATAAGCAGAAGCTGAATGAGTTCAGCACCACTAAACCAGCTTTACAAGAAATGTTAAAGGAACTTCTCTAAGCAGAAGAGAAAAGACAACAATTAGAAATGTGAAGATTACAAAAGGAAACAACTTTATTGGCAAAGACAAATAAATGTACAGTAAAAGTAGTAGATCAACCACTTATGAAACTAGAAGGAAGGTTGAAATATGAAAGCAGGAAAAGCATCTATATCCACAATAAGTAATTGAGGGATACACAAGAAATCACTTTTTTCCTAATTCTTATCATTTAAAAATAAAAATTAGTGACAAGCAAGTAATTTTACAAATTATATGTAAAATCCCATACTAACCCTCTTGCTCAGAGAGAGAATGATATTCTAATATTAAAATGACCTCAAAGGGAAAGTACAGCTTTGACTAGATAATAGTAAACATTTTTATGGTGAAAAAAAAAAAAAGAAAAAGTAAAGAAAAAAAGCATAAAGCAAACAACTATGTTATAAGAAGGCAGCAAATATTAGAAGACAGATATATTATTTAAAAAATAATTTAAATTCATAATGAGAACACTAAAATCTAAATCAATAAATCAGTAAATTGTATAAGTAGACATATTTAATTGGGTAAATCCACTGGGTCAGTATTCAATCTAATAGGTAGTACAGATATTCAAAATACTACTCCAATGAAGTATTATTTTTCATCTGTTAAACAGTGAATAAAAACATTTCTTTACCATGAAAAGTTGGATTGGCAATCCTGAGCCCTTAAGGCTGCTTTTTAAGCTTCTGTGACCCAGATCCTAGTCTATAATTATTCTGCCATTCTAAAGTCATGGCTTTCACCTCAAGACAGCTATTAATTTCTAGCCATCACCTCCATAAAATCAATTTTTAAAATTAATTTATAGTAATGCCAAATAACATAAATTACAATAAAATAAAATACTTAGAAATAAACTGAACCAAAGATATACAAAGACCTCCACAACGAACATCTCAAAACATTACTGAGAGTAATTAAAGATAGGAATGTGACATGGTATTGCTAACTTAGAAATCAGAATAATACACTTAAGCATGTACCTGAGGGAAATACAAACATAAAGACTTGCAGATGAATGGTCTTACTAGCAGCTCTATTTGTAATTTTCAAAGACTGAAGAAAAATCCAAAGTTTTTTATTCAGCAGGTGAATAAGTAAACAGCATGCGGTATATCCATACAATGGAATACTATACAACAAAAAAGCAAACACATTATTAACATGAATAACAACATGAATGAATCTCACAATTAGTATGTGAAGTTAAATAAACCAGACAAGGACACTACTCAGCCGTAGAAAAGAATAAAATAATGTCATTTGCAGTGACATAGGTGGACCTGGAGACTGTCATATTAAGTGAAGTCAGCCAGAGAGAGAAAGAAAATTATCATATGATTATCACTTACACGTGGAATCTAAAAAAAAAAATCAGACAAATGAACTTATTTACAAAACAGAAATAGACTCACAGATATAGAAGCAAACTTGTGTTACTGGGGTGTAAGGGGTAGTGTAGGGATTAATTGAGAGTTTGGGATTTGCAGATACTAACTACTATATATAAAATAGATAAACAGCAAGGTCCTACTGCATACTACAGAGAACTATATTCAGTACCTTGTAATAGCCTATAATGAAAAAGAATATAAAAAGAAAATATATATATATATATATATGTATATTTATGTACAACTGAATCACTATGCTATACATCAGAAACTAACATAACATTGTGAACCAACTATACTTCAATTAAAACAAAAACAAAAATAACAAATATTTTCATAGAGTAATATTTTTTAAAATTCACTTTTTAACATGGAAAAATATTTTTCAGTCCTTCATATGATTTTATTTTCTCACATCAACACAATAAGAGGATATCCAAATTTTGTCTTAATCAGAGGGTCTGTAAACACAGGCTTATGCAGTGTACATACAGGTAAGACAAACACTGTTTCTTGAAGTGGTCCTACCATGGACCCTCTTGTCATCCAACCCAAGTCTCCCACTTTCCTGGCTTTATCTTCACTTCAACGAAAAGACCCTGAAATTGTTACAAGTGACAAAGGCCAAGTAAGATCATATGAAAGAAAGAGATAAAATATGTGTAGCTAATCTAGATAAAGTATAATGGGAACATATATATATATATATTTTTTTTTTTTAATATTTTGAAACTGTGAGAATGTTTAAATTTTGATGAGAAGGGCCTAATTGAGGTTGATTAACATGAATTCATCATATCAGCAAGCCCAGCTGTGTGATTTTTTTCAGCAGCTCTCAGGAGTCTGCATGAAGGCAGAGAGGAAAGTGAAATCTGAATGAAAGCTTTGTGTGTGTGTGGATGTCTGTGTGTATGTTTATGTGTTTCCCTAGAAAGCTGTAACAAAAGCAGAAGGGCAAGGAAATTGAGAAAATTGTCAAGAGTCATGGAAAAGTTGAGCCATACTAAGAAAGCACTTGCAGAGTTTTTGGTTACGACCATAAGAATTAAACCAGACAATACACTTATTAAATGATGTTTCACACCTCATGGACTCTGCAATAGTGCCAGAGAGTTTGGCAGGAAGAGTCACCCAACCAGGAAAAGTACACAGAACGGGATGGGGATTGCTTTAGGGAAGAAACTACCGCTACAACCATTCTGCGATGCGTAGTTTATCAAAGGCATCATGGCTTTTATACATTTATCAAGGTGGGGGCAGAAAAATTCCTGACCCTGCTGTCCTCAAAAAGCTAAATATCTTCAAATCTTCCTCAGTAAAAACTGAATTCTGTGATCTTTGGTCCTATGACTAGAAAGGCAAGTTTTTGCTTCTACATTGATAGATGCGAATAAAAGTGGGATACGTTTCCCAGGCTGAAGAAAAGAGTTCAAAAGATGCTTGATTATAACCACATGAAAAATGTTTATTCTACATGTCTGTCCCTGTGTAATTCTCTGCATTTTCCCTTATCTCTTCTCAAAGATTGATAAGAAGCATGGCTTTGAGGGATGAATTCATACTTTTCACTCTTCCCAGGACTTGCCACACTGGTCTTTGCTAGCAGCAATGTCTGGAAGACATACTTTGGGTCCTTGTTAGTAGGAATAATGCACAGATGCCTCCGTGTTAACTCAGCTGTTTAAATATACATTTTCAAACAAAATATTTGCAGCACTGATGCCAAATTCCTCCCGACATTCGCAGTAATATTGAATTTGACTCAACCAAACAAGTGCAACAATATCCTGGACAAAAGTTTAATCTAGGCTTTATCTGGTGAGAATGTCTAACACTTTTTCTCTAGTCTTCAGTTTGTAAAAGAATTTGAGAAAGTATTGGTGATTGAAGTTGTACAACCATTAAATTCAAAAGGCAAGCTACTACTATTTAAAGCATCTTCTAGCTTAATGTTAAATTGTCCTTAAAATAGTTCTGGTTTAAGCCTGCAAAAAGCTTTACAATGTGCTCAGTCTCTGTAGAACATTTTTCTCTAAGGTTGAAACTAAATTACTATGACAATATCTTCAATGTTATTTAAATAAAAACTTTGAAATCTCAGAGAATGTGTGACAAGTAATTCCTGTATCTCTTTGTTACATAACCACACTTAAAAACAGAAGTGGGGTCTTTTTTTTTTTTTTAATGACAAAGACTCAGTTCAAAGTAATTGTTTCAGATAAGCACACACACAAACATACACTTAGAAAAAATAATGAAATGCTAATAAGACCTAATTTCCCCCTGTTTGAATATACCTCCATCACAGCATTTAGAGAAGAGTGTGCCACGGTCTGATATATGCAGATACCTCTCCAATGTGTACTCTCAGTGCCTTGATTATGCCTGTCTTTATATCTGTGCTTCCTAGTGTCTCACAGGACATCTCAGGAAGTTTATTATACCCCTAATAAATATAGGTTTTTTATAAAGGTAAAAGGAAGAGACATTAAGAACAGATGAGAAATACAAAAGTGGAATACAAGCAAGCAATCTGGGAACAAATGTATTCATATTTTCTCCTGGTCATCATGTAGAAAGTTAAATATGCTAGTCATGCCATGGCAAATACCACTATCACTACTATTATGTTACTGCTATGAACAGGTGTTGCTTCACAAGAAATAATCCTGTGATGTATATTATCATATTTATAGACCAAAATTGAAACTGAGACTTGAATGGATACACACTTTGATTGGGGGGGGGAGGCTATAATTATTGACAAATTTTATAGCCTAAAACTGTGATTAGAGTGAGAAGAAAGTAGAAAATATATGAAGAGACAGGGCATTTAGAATAGAGAGAAGAAACAAAAAGTAGAACATGATAATGGTTCTCTGTGTGAAACAGAGGGAATAAAGTTGAAATTACTGCTTAAACAGGAGTTGTGTGACTTTCTGGTTGTGTGACCTTGGGTATGTTAATTTTTCTGAATATCTATTCTTCCTATATAAAATGTGGGTATTAACACAACCTCTAGATGGTTCTAAGGACTAAATCAGAAACAAATAAACAAATACCTGCTGGATAACATTTGTTTTATTGATATTTTTAAGGTATTTTTCTTTATACCCTGGCCTCTGTCTTATTCAGACAGTTAGTTGTCTAATGGTCTCTAAGACCTCAAGGAGAGATGCTGCAGGAAAAAAAAAAAGAAAGAAAGAAAAAGAAGAAAAGAAGTTTTCACCTCAAATAGAAATGCTCTTAGGAAAATTAGGACAAAAGTAATAAACTTCATGCATGCATTCTTTAATTTAATAAAGATCTATTTATCACCAACCATGCTCCAGATTTTGTTTTTGTTACTTAGAAGACATCAATGAAAAAGCAGCATAGATCTTTGCCCTATTAAGCTTTTAATACAGATGTAAGATAAAAATTACCAGTAAATATTGTAAGTAAATAGTATTTTACAAAAAAACAGACAATAATAGGCTAAAGGAGATTTAAAGTGGTCGAGGTTGGAGGAAAACTTGTAACATTAAATAGGGTAGTCAGGGATAGAGCTAACTGGGAAGATAGCATTTAAGCCAAGATTTGGAGGAAGGGCTAAAATTAGCCAAGTGAATAACTAGGGATTGAGTGATCCCCTCAGAGGATATATCCAGGAAGAAACAAACAAACAAAAACCAAAAAACAAAACTAAGATGGGACTACTCTTAGCATATTTTAATTGTAAGGGGGAAACTGGTGTAGCTGGAGATAAATAAGCAATTAATGAGAAGTAGATGACGAAGTTAAAGGTAACGGAGAATTAATCCCCCAGAGGTAATAAGGGAGCTACAGAAGGACCCTGTTGACCATTTCAAGGACTCTGACATTGCATTTGCTGTATGATATTTTGATGGAGAGCGATTATAAGAAGGTGGCCAGAAAAGTGACATGATCCACTTACTCTGCTGAAGAATAAAGAATAAACTGTAGGAGTCCAAGCATGGAAGCAGAGGAATCTATTAGAAGGCTATTTGTACTAATCCAAGGGTGAAATGACAGTGGCTGGAGCCAGACTGATAGTAATACAGGGTGGTAAATAACAGTATTTTGGGTGCATTTAGAATGTTAAACAAATAAGACTTGTAATACATCCAACAAAGAATATAAAAGAAAGAAAATTAAGAATGCCTTCAAAATGTTTTCTCTAAACAAGTGGAAAGACTGACTTGTTGTCAATCAGTTGAAGAAAGATTATTGGTAGGCATGTTTTAGGGGGAGGAAGAGCAAATCTGCCATGGCCATGGTAAATCTGAGATACATTAATTATCCAAGTGGAAATGTCAAGAGTGGTGGAATATCAGGATATAAGACTCTACAAGAGAAAAAACAATATTGGGGGTTATCAATATACAGATGGTATTTAAAGCCATGAAATTTGACTGCATCATCTTAGAGTTACTGCTCTGACATTAAGTTGTTGAGAGAAGAATAAGGTAAATATATTATGAGTCCAAGATACGGGACCTAATGTCCAAATAAGTGAGTGTGTTTGAGAGAAAATTATGCATGACTAGGAACAAAGAAAGTGTCTGCAGATATCTGTGCAGGTAGATGTGCAGATATGATGATGGGGGTCTATGGAATTGCTTCCACTTATCCTAGTGAAGTACAAAGCGAGGATGAGTGTGGAGGGAATTATGGAGTGACCAACCACAGAGGAAAAGGCGTGAACTAGTGAGTCTCGATAGTGAGAGAGTAAGTGAATTACCAGAGTATAATTTGAGAGCCAAAAAGTACCAAAAACCATACACATAGTTAGCAGAGATCCATTCCATGTGGTTGGGTATTTTCCCTCCAACTATGCAAAGCTGCAAAAGAATAAACACAGAACAGAAAGAGTCTAGGCTTTAACCATGGTTTTGTTTTAGTGTCCTTCTCATTCATATGTCTCATCTAATCAATGACTTTCATTGCTTTTTACTTTACAGATTTTAAATCACCCCAATTCTCTCTAATCCCTCTCACCTCTAAGCAGCTCAGGAACCACTATCACTTTCAAGGATAACTGCGACATTTGAATTGTTCTCTCTTTCCTTTCAGTTTAATGCGATGTCCCTATCAATGTATTTTCAATACTAAGAAAAGACTGTTAGAAAATGAAAATGTGATCATGTCTCGCCCTCCCAAAAAGTCAATAAAATTCCATCACTCTTAAGAAAATGTGTCAAATTCCAATCCTTTCATGACATGGATTTTCCTTATTAATGCTCTGGCTCTATATTCTGTCACATTTCCCTTGGTAATCAACATTTTTCCTACATAGAATCATTTGCTGGCTCATGAGATGACATGTTTTTTTATACCTCTGGGCTCTTGCACAGGGTTATTTCTACTGTCTGGACTACCTACCTGTAGCTCCCCGTTCCCTGGCTCACTTTGTCTTTGCCTGTAAAACTTTTATTAGGTAAGCGCAAGAAAGTGCTGAATGCTAAGGTACATTTTAATTTAGTAGTGGATATGGTTTCCGTCACTTCCCTTTCCAGACTGATTTATTATTTGTTCAGTAACAGAAAAATAGCATCTGACTTTCCAAAAGTCCTACTGAATTTACATGGAAAATATGCGCTATTATTAACAACATTAATCAGAAGTATCTGTGATGAAGATATTCCCCTCTTCTCTTTTATTAAACAGATGTATCCTCTTATGGAAGAAAAATGAACCGAAACTCAATCTCCAATTAGGAAATTAGTGGTTGAATATACTGGAGTTATTTTGATTTCTTCTATGTCATTACGTAAGAAACTAACTAAGAAAAAGCATTGAAAATAAAAAGTGTTCCTTTTGGAAGGTGGAAAATGATTTCAATGACAATACTTCCAGGGCATTTGAATTTAATGAAAACATAATCATTAATTTTGATTGCTATTACTTAAATTGCCTAATACCATTTTCCTGTAGCAGAATCAAAAGGGTAATTTCAAACTAAAAATGGCATAAGACACTGATCTGAGGCGAGAAATACTGCTCAATTTCTTCCCATGCTTTCAAAAGTCAGTGAGCTCTACCATCTTAATACCATTCTTTCTAAATCAGATAATAATGGATTTTTTTCCTAATGGGTGAAGCAAATGAGGGAATAAAGATTTAGTCATAGATTTTTTCTGTACTGATACGAATTTATGAATAAATGGACAATATTTCTAAATGAGTCCAAGCATTTACAGTTTCAGCAAAGTTGTTCCAGAGTAATAATACAATTGTAAATGTTTTGTCATCATCTTTTATTATTTAGTAAGATATTTTTGAGAGATTTATCTTTGAGTATGTGTTATCTAAGAATGTATGCCAGTAATTGGTCTATTTCCTCTTGGATGCATTCCTATCAGTTCCTCTTCTTGTTTTGCTTAGTGTTGTAGGAACAAAATCGTCCAAGTGTTTGCCTTTGGGCAAATAGTAGAAATTGGAAGAATATAGGTCAAGTGTAGGAACAAAGTGAGATTATTTCTAAGCTCTCTTTGTTTCCAGTGGCCTCACTGGCATTAGCTCTTTCTTTCCATTATTCTCTTTGCTACAAAATAGTCCTTTCTTCTATATCTCACTCAGTTCCTGATGAGGTTTAGCCCTTGCAATAGAGCACCAATCTCAGGGCTGTCATAATATCTCTTCTTTTATGTATTTCCCAGTCTTAGGAGTGGTAGTGCTTCCTGTTGTTTCTAATCTCTACTTACTTTCTCATAAATCGTGTTCCTTCAGTCTTTAATAATCCATGTAACCAATTCCCTGGGTTAAATTTTCTCTGAAACACTTAGATGGTTTTCAGTTTCTCTGTATACAATTTTTTTTTGTTGTTTATTTTTCAGGCATAAAGGGATAAAGACTAGAGAAACTGTAAGGTGATTCTTCTCATGAGACTGAATTAATCTCTTTGATAAAGCTATACTTCCAACTCAACCCTAAAAGGGGGGAAAAAAAGACTCATCATCTTGGAAATTAAAATTTTATATTTCACATTACATATTAAGAAACTGACAAAGAAAATCTCATTATGATGCTGCCTGGATGACACATGAGTATTTGTCCCCTTCTTGATGTCTGAAGTCAAGGAATGCCACCAATACATTTCTAGTGCTTTGTATGCATTTCATAAACACCATTTCATGTACCTAGAATCCAAAGAAATATAATACACAAGCTCTCCTCTTAAAGATGTAGTGGGAGAGAGAGACACATGGACAGAAAATTAGAAAATGAAACAATGAATAGAATATAGATATGCATATAGCAACATACAAACATACAAGACAAGAATAAAACCCAGCCTGAAAAGACTTGTGGAAGGTCTCATAAAAGAGTTAAGTGTAATTTTAAATATAACATAAATATCTCTATTTGTGAATTCCGTAGAATACTTTCCTTACATATGGCATGTATTTCCAGAGATCCCTGTAATAACTCATCTGTTTACCTTAGTAACGAGACACAGTCCAGACCCTCACTGGCACATCCGATAATCTGATACAAATTCTCACACTTTCCCTCTTCTAAAATTATTTTCTTAACCAACAAATCAGTCCATATATTCATTTTTTAAATGTTCCTTCCATCTTTACTTCTTACTGTAAATTCATTGTTAGTTTCCTTCTAGTAACTGATTGCCTTAAAGCCATTTCATGTGAAATCTGTATTTCTTTTTTTCCTGTTTCACTCCTGTATTTGGGGCCATGGGTTTGGGTACATTCTTTTCTTGTGTCTCACTATTGTTTCTAAACAATTTCTTCTCTTGTCTCAATATAACAACTTTCTTTTTGACAATTTTCTGCTATTTTTCTCTCCAATTCCATTGAGGTTTTCCTTTTCAATGTTGTTCCTTATTTCCAGCTTTCTAAACTCAATGATTAGTTATCTTTTCATATTTTTAAACTCAGATGTATTTAGAAAAATTGATCACTTTACCCTTTTGTTTGCTTTCTTTTACCCTGCACTGTGTGAATTTTCCCACCTCGCTGACGAATCCTCTCCCTTCTTTTCTGTTAGCTCCTCCCTCTCTCCTGCTTAAAGCTGTGGATGCATCTTGGGCTTTCTCCTATCACTGCATCCATGCTCTCCAACTAGCATGCGGTCAGGCGCTTAGATCTTAAACAACTATAATCTGTGATTCTGTTCTGAATCTTCAGCACTGACTTTTCTACAAAATTCCGGATATGTACATTCAATGCTCACTTGATAGCTTGTCTTCGACGTGTAGTAGGCAATTCAAACTGAACATGGGCCCAAAAGGCTTATCGATTACTTCCCAAAATCTGTACCCCTCGCAGTCTGAAAACTGTCTTCCCCTTTGAAAACTCCACAATGAGCAATTATAGTTTCTCACACCAAAAATGTATATTTAAGTTGGGATAATTCTTTTACCCCCCTATCAATCCACTGGCAATTAATTTTATCTCTAACTCCAATCATATCTGAAATTCACCTAATAAAATCTATTATCTCTATGACCACTGTTGAGAAAGCCATAATCATCTCTCACCTGGCCTCTATGCTCCATGGTCTAGTTTTGATCTTCTATAATTCATTCTTCAAAATGAAGCTAAGATGACCTTTTACAAACAGTTATGATCATGATACTTTAATAATTAAACCACACATATCTAAGTAAATTAGCTGTAATTTCTTTATCTGGATTACTTTTGCTCATATTATAGGCCAGGAATACATATTAATTCTTCAGGGAAGTGCTAGGGAAACTTTCTTAAACTCCCTAAATTAGGTTAAGTCTCATTGGTAAATGCTATCAGTATTCTGCATTTCTTCTCATAACTATCATCACAGTTATCATTATGAAAAAAAATATGTATATAAATCAGCTTGCGCTGCCATAACAAAATACCATAGACTGGTTATCTTAAGCAAAGAACTTATTTGTCATGTCACACTTCTAAAGGCTGGGAAGCCCGACATCAAGGGGCTGGCCTATTTAGTCCCCAGTGGGAGCTTCCTGACTTGCAGACTGTCTCCTTCTCTCTATGTGCTTATATGACCTCTCCTTTGTGTGTGTATATGGGAGATTGAGAGAGAGCAGGAGGAGGAGAGAGAGGGAGTCAGAGCCAGAAAGAGCTAGTTAGCTCTCTGAGTTTTCTTTTGAGAGCATTAATCCCATCATGAAGTCTCCACCTTCATAATCTCATCAAATCTTAATTACCTCTCAAGGGACTCATCTCCAAAATAATCATATTGGGGTTAGGGATTCAAAATATGAATTTTGGGGTGAGGGGAACACAAATATTCAGTCCATAACACATCTTATAAAATAAGTTATATAAATATTTAATGAGTATATATACACATGTATTATTATTTTTATATTTTCCTTTATAATGTAAGGTACATGAGAGCAAACAACATTTCTATCTAATATGTTTGTGTGTATATATATATATATATATATATATACATATACATATATGTATATATATAGTGATAAATAAATGTTTGTTGAGCAAATGAATAACTTAATGTGCAACTGAAATAAAGCTTGGGTCTCAAAATATAGACTGAAGCCACAGGTGAGGATTGAAGTTATTGTAATAGCTATGTGATGTTGTCAAGAAATACACTTAAAAAAAGAAGAAAATGTAGCAAAAATTTTGCAGTAGTAGTTCTCAAAAAAAGAACCGTAAGTTTGAAGACAATGGTATGACAGACTTGGTTTTGGTTACAAAAGTCACAGACGATCTCATTTTTATTTTTATTTTTCTACTTTTTAAGCCTTTTGTCCTACTGAGTCAATAATTAAGAACTAATAATTATTTACTGAATAAGAAGAAATTTCAAGAATTTTTGGCATTCTCAGCATTGTCCTAACTTATTTCAAATTGTCTGGTATAAATTAAAAGATAATGCTTAGTATTAATCTTAAGATGGGATATACATATATACAGAGAGAGAGGGTGAAATGGAAGAAAAAACAAATTCAATAGTGTCAGTGAGACTGATTTCAGGCATTTTAACAGGTTTCCCAAGACAAAATATAAATATGCATTATCTTCAACTCAGGTTGGGAGTACAACTTCTGAGTTTGTCCCTAGTGTTGTCTATTAGTTGCTTCTGGAATCCAGACCTAGAATAGAAATATGCCCGTAGGGCCCTTTTGGCCTTTCAAAGGATCTACTCATCTCTAATGTTAACCAGCTGCAGCTGTAAACTGCTTCAGCAAGAAAAAACACACATATACACCAAATGAAAACACATCTTTTTTTTTTCCAAAACTATTTTACGTTAGCTATCCATCTTGCACAAACATCTGCCAGTAAGATAACTGAGCAAGCAGTTAGAAGAAGCGACATCCACAAAGCTTACTGCCGTTTCCCCTCCTCACTCACATGATTACATCTAATAACCAGTTGGAACCTGTGAGATTTACTGCTTTTGCAGAAGGCCTGGGTGTGGGGAAAACATTGGTCAGGGTGACGTTTTAAAATGAAAAATATAGCTTTACTCTGGTCTCAGAATCTTTATAAAATTTACTCAGTGGGGGTTAACTGCCCCTGCCCTGGCATGAAAATATGGCAGGCCCTCTGCCTATTTGACTTATTTTTAGATAGCATACACCATTGAAGGCAACGTTTAGAGCTAATAGAGTCACCATTTAGTAAATACATTTCTAATACAAAACTAAATTTTAAAAATCACAACTATATATAACATAAATTATGTCTCCTCTCCCCAGGTCAGGTCTCTGAGTGAATGGAAATCTCTTATTGCCCCCAACACTATCTACACTTTATTTACTTTTAATAAATTTTATTTTTTAGAGTTTTAGGCTCACAGCAAAACTGAAAGGGAGGAAAAGGGCTCATCTATCTCCCTGCCCCAAGACATGCCTCCCCAGTTAATCAACATCCCCCTCCAGATGGCCACATTTGTTGCACCCGATGAACATACACTGACACATGATAATCACCCAAAGTCCACAGTTTACATTCATGTTCACTCTTGGTGTTATGTCTTCTATGGATTCAGACAAATGTATACTGGCATGTAGCCATCACTATAGCATCCCTCTACCCCCACCTGCTGGCAACCACCAGTCCTTTTATTGTTTATTGCCCACAGTTTTGCCTTTTCCAAAATGTCATATAGTTGAACTCATATTGTGTGTAGCCTTTTAAGATTGGCTTCTTTCACTTAGTAATGTGCATTTAAGATTCCTTCAAGTCTCTTTATGGGTTGACAGCTCATTTATTTTCAGCACTGAATAATATCCCATTGTCTGGATCACCAGAATTTATTTATCCATTCACCTACTGAAAGACATCTTAGTTGCTTCTAAGTAATGCAGTAATGTAGTCTACTTATAAAAATAAAATAAGCTACAATTCTACTTCTGGAAGAAAGAAATGAGCTTCACAGTAAAATTATGTCTGTACCAATAATAAAATGTTTTTGCCAGTTAATATTGACTGATATATTACCATTGATACACAATTTTTCATTAAAAAGAAATGTTTATTAATGTATTATAATTATCATTATGTATCAGAAAATGGAGAAACAAGATTAATAAGATAAAATTTGCCTTCTTTGAGTTTACAGTGGAAATGTGAGTGGAATCTTCCTTACCACGGAAACTACTTGCCATCTAGGTCAGTATTACTTGATGCCAATTAGAAATGTGGTTTTTTTATCTTGATTCCAAGAACTTCTGATTTACTCAACTTCTCTGGGTCCCTAAATATGTATTTTTAATATGCATCTCAGATGGTTCACGTATTTGAGAACCACCACTGTTCCAAAGAATGAGACTCCAGAGAGGTACAAACAGTAAAACACAATGCAATGGGGATGGACATCAGCAAGACAGCCAGCTAAGACTTCCTTCACATGTATCTCCCCTCAACAGCATAATTTTGCATTTATACACAGACAGAAGTGCCTTTGTGGGAGCTTTGGGATCTAGGTAGGAGACTGTGAAACCTTGGAGAAGTCCAAGTCTGAGGAAAGCTGTTTTGAGAAAGCAAGCCCACACTCAGGTGTCTACTTGTGACTGTAGCCCAGGCTACACACCCAGAAACAGCTCCATATACCTGAGGACTTCCCTACAGCCCAGTCTGGCTTTGATTCTGTCACCAGCAACAAATACCAAAGTACCCAAGAGGAATCATGCCTTACCTATATATCAGGTAATAGGTATACAAATCTCAGTCCTACTTGTAGACTTTAAAGTCTACAGCCCATGAAACAGCTTCAGCCCCTCTTATCACAATCCAGGAGCCCATGAAGAAAAGTGATGTTGGCGGTAACCAGTGGACAAGAAGGCCTTTGTGGAAGTCCAGGAATCCAGTGGAGAAGTTGCAGTACAGTTTTGGAGCAAAAAATCCAAGATTAGATGCATTGAATAAGGTGAGAGGAGCAGGTTCATATCACCCCTTGCTTAAGACAGGACAGCCCAATGCCAAGAAAAGCCTTTTCAACTTGTGATTTCTCCAGAGGGGGAAATGTAAGAGCATGCAAGTTAGCATCTGGCTTGCTGAGCTTTGTTGTATGCTGCTGACGAGACTCAGTTTTATCCTGCTCCATCCAGAATACTGAGGTATGCTTCCTGACTATGGGGCAGGGACTATCTGGGAGAGCAGCAGAAAGGACTTCTGTAGGACATTAAAGGGACATGAATCCAGCTAAATGCATCTCAGATTCTATCAAGAAGCCTGCCGATGAACTGCTGGGAATGACTTATCTGTGGATCCCCACAACAGTCCCACAGGCAATACTGGTGTTCTAATCACCTTACCCACACACACATCCCACCCAGCATCTGATTCCTTGTGCATACCCCTGATGGTGGCAAGAGTGAGCCACTGCGGATGGCTAGTGAGCACACACAGAGAGCCAAATTCTATGGGTGTGGGAGAAACCATAAACTTGTATATCCAGCACCACTCTAGGGAAAGCAAAAGGGAGGCTGCTGGTATTCAGCCTGGTTTGGCAGAATCCAGGGAAGGCATATAAGCTTAGGAATTCTGCCACAAAAGGAAGCAAAATATGAGGAGTAGGCGCACCCATAGGGAAGATCTGAACAAGCCTCAGAAACCCTAGCAGAGCTGAAGGAATACATTTATCCCAAAATCCAGTCAGTAAAGACTGGAGGAGGTGACCCTACTTCAAATGCAAAAACAATAATTCAAGACTTAAAGGAACATATAAAAAAAACAAGAAAACATGGCACCACCAAAAGAACATACTAATATTCCAATAACAAACCAAAAAGACATGGAAATGTGTGATTTGTCCAATAAGAATTCAAAATAACTATTTTACAGAAGCTCAGTGAGCTATAAGACAAAGAAAAACAATTCAATTAAATCAGGAGAACAGTACATGAATAGAATGAGAAGTTTAACAAGAAGTAGAAACCATTTAAGGAAACAAACAAACAAACAAACAAAAACCCTCTACAGCAGAAGTATACAATCCCAATGAAAAATTCAATAGAGATCTTCAACAGTGCATTTGGCCAGGCAGAAGAAGGAATCAGAGAACTTGAAGATACATCATTTGAAATTCTCCAATCAGAGCAGGAAAAAGAAATAAAAGATCAACTAAACTAAGAGCTATGGAAAAAAAAAAAGATAAACAAAACTGACAAATACTTAGCTAAACTAGGAAAAGAAGAGAAAAGGCCCCCCAAAATAAAATCAGAAATGAAAAATGGCACCATTACTACCAATACCATGGAAATAAAATAGAATCATGAGACTATATGAAAAGTTATAGGCTAACAAATTTGATAACCTAGGGGAAACAGAAAAATTACTAGAAACATACAAACTATCAAGGCAGAGTCATAAAAAAATAGAAAATCTGAACAGATCAATACTGAGTAAGGAAGGAGGTTGTATCAGCAATCAATAACCTCACAACAAGGAAAAGCCCAAGGCAAGGTGGTTTCACTGTTGAATTCTATCAAACACTGAAAGAAGAATTAGAGCCAATTCTTCTTAAACATTGAAGAGGAGAGAACACTACCAAACTCATTTACGAGGCTAGCATTACCCTGATATCAAAGCCAGATAAGAACACTACAAGAAAAGAAGACTACAGGCCAATACCCCTGATAAATACAATAAACATTCTCGATAAAATCCTAGCAAAATGAATTCAACAGCTCATTAGAAGGATTATTCAGCATAACCAAGTGGGATTTATCCTTGGGATGCAGGGATTGTTCAAGATATGCAAATCGATGTTATATATACCATACTGAGAGACTGAAAGATGTAAAGTATATTATTCTTTTAATGGACACAAAAAGATTTTGGAAAAAAAATGACATTCATTTATAATAAAAATTCTAAAAAAATCAAGTATAAAAGAAATGTACCTCAACATAATAAAAGCCATATATGACAAATGAATAGCTAACATCAGACTCAACAGTGAAAGATTGAAAAGCTTTTCCTCTAAGATCAGGAGTAAGACAAGGGTACCCTCTCTCACCACTTCTATTCAACATAGTGCTGGAAGTCCTAGCCAGAGCAATTAGTCAAGAAGAAATACAAATAATTTGTATAACAGGTATACAAATTAGAAAGAAGGAAGTTTACAGTTGATATGATAATGGACATAAAAAATTCTAAAGACTCCACCAAAAAACCTTTAGAACTAATCAACAAATTCAGTGAAGTTTCAAGACTTAAAATCAAGAAGCAAAAAGTAGCTGTGTTTCTATACATTAACAGTGAATGCTCTGAAAAATAAAGAAAGGAAATCGAGTAGAATGGTGGTTGCTAATGGTTGTAGGGGTGGGAGCAGGGGAATGGAAAGATGCTGATCAAAGAGTACAAACTTCCCACTTCAGATGAGTGAATTCTGGGGATCTAATGTAGCAAATGGTGATTATAATTAACAATATTATATTGCATTCTTGAAAATTGCCAAGAGAGTAAATATTGAATATTCTTACTATAACAAAAGCAGAATGGTAATTTTGTTAGTTGAAAGATATTTATTTAACCTTATTGTAGTAATCATTTTGCAATATACATGTGCATGGAATAGTCACACTGTGAAACTTAAACTTATACAATTCTACATGTCAATTATATCTTAATAAAGCTAGGAAAAAAACACACAATGGGTATAGTGTTGTTCTGCCCAAATATCCCTGGCAGGGTTGACACATCTATCTCCTAGACAAAGGAATTATCAGCTGCTGATAAATTATAACAGCCACTCACAGTTGCCCTCATCCTCAGGGAGATGCTTAATTGCCTAACCCAAGGTTATTTCCCCTCCCAGAGTTAACATGTGGTCAATATTTGGATAGGAAATGCATAGAATCAGCCTCATGGGCCTTGAACTTATGTTGAGATTGGCTGAGGCTTCAGTTGCACTGCATTGATAAATAGCCTCTATCCAATGGTTCCTTCCTCAGTTTTGTACAAGTTTATCTTCTGTGTCTCTCTTCAGCAAACCATCTGCATGAAAACTTTATTTCAGAGTCTGTTTCCAAGGAACCCAATCAAATAGGATCAACAACACTGCTCATTTGACCTCATATTCACTTCTAGTTGAAAGCATAGGATAGAAGCCCGTGAAAGTTTTAAATACATTTACAATCAGCAATTGGAAAATTTAGATCCAGGGGTAGTAAGCCTCAAATCTCAAAATACGTATTTTTCTATCTCCATATTTGCAATTTCAATGTCTATCCTTTATTTCTTCCTTCGCTAGATCCTGCATTCCCTCTATTTTTCTTCTCCCCTTCCTCACTTCCCACTTTTCTTTTTCCTTTCCTTATTTATTGTTTCCTGCCGTCTTTTCTTTCTTTCCTTTGTCAAAAAAAAAAATAAATTATTGGCTATATATCACTATTCCTGATGTGGAAGAGAGAGCAGTGATCTAGAGAGGAAAAAAAAAATCCTATCTTAAATGAGCCTAAATTATATTATGAAGAAACAATCATAAAATAAGTAACATATATAATATTTTAAATTTTGATAAGTTTTCTGGAGGAAAAATAAAGCATATAATAGGAATAAATATTACTGGTTTGGTCATTACTATTTTAAATAGGGTTGTCAAGGAAAGCTGGATTGATAAAAATAAAACATGTGTGCAGAAGCCTAAAAGATGAAGATGAGAGTCATGCGGCTGTCTGGGGGAAGAGCATTCCAAGTGTAGAAATCTGAAATGCAAAGGTCTCCTGCAGACGTATGCTTTTGGTGTATTTGAGGAATATCAAGAACATTAGTTTGATCAGAGTAACAGGAAAAGTGATTTAGATGAGCTCAGACAAAAGAGTGAAGGAAAGTGTATATTTTAAAAGAATTTTAGGCCACTGTATGGGATTTAACTTTTATTCTGTGTGAGGTTAGATACTACTGCAGTTTTTTTAGCAGAGGAATGGTGAGATCTAGACCATGCTTCAAGAGCATCATTCTGGCACCTATAATATGAACCCAGCATTTTGGGTTTTATTCTTTAAATATGATTGTGAATTCAAAATAATAGCTGCTTACATTTTCTATCTAATGGATGTTTTAATTACATGTTTTGATAACAAATCTTTTAATAAGAATTACATCTACATAGGTGGATTATTTTGAAGCACTCAAACATGTTAATCTTCATCAATTTTCTATGCAATGCTGTTAAACTTTTGCACTTTGCCCTTTTCTTTTAACTTCTATGGGAACAATGGCTTTAATGGCATGTTCAGAAGAAAATTATTTAATATCATTACTGTCCAGTTAATTATTTACTAATTATACCCCCAGCCATTCTTAAGTTTCCTTTTGGACTGTAACTCTGTGCCATTTTTCCCAGCCCAAATTTGTCAAGAATATTTTATTATGTTTTCAATGACAACTGTTATCATTGGAAAAAACATCAATGCTCAATGACATTTTAACTATTTTGTTTGGGAAAAGACAAAATTATCCATTAAAGTAAAATAAAGTTATTTTTCTGGCACTTCCCTTTAAGTTTGTCTTAATAATATGATATAACTTTTACATTAATGAAAATGGTACTATTCTTCATCTGCCATACATAGTTGATTGCATCCTATGTATTAAAGATTAAACATACACTGGGTCTGCAAAAAGTTAAACAACATTATCTGCCCTCAGTTGGCTGTCAATTAAGAGAAACAAGAAAATACACAGATTGATAGAATACTGTATTGTAAGTGTCATGATAATCGTCTGGAAGGCTCCCCAGAGACACATTAGAGAACAGGAGGGTAGAGATCAATTCTTATTAGAATCTCATTGTCCTTCACCTACAGTCCTCCAAGGCTGCTCTTGAGCTAGTCCTTCCTGTTGCTATTTCTTGTCCCATGGTTCTAGGATACTGGACAAATTTGAAGCTACCAAAAGCTGCATACTGCAGTAAAAAAATTGTTGTTTTGCACTGTCAGCTCTAAGTGCAACTTCACATTGTAAAGTAAAATTTACATTTTATGGCAAGACAAGAACTATTAAAGCATAAGAAGTTTTTCTCTACCATTTGGCCTCCTCTCTCTTTTCTACTGTATATTGTATATCTGCATTATGCATCTATGAAACCTCCCTCATCGGCAGAGATACCTGCTCAACCATAAAGAGCAACCAACAAGACACCTAGCACCACCAACAACTCCTTAAAAGATAACATTCCTTCTTCATCTTGTACGGCACCACAATGACCCATGGCCCACTGCCTGCTAGACTGTATAAACCATCAATAATATGTCATTTAATGCACAGCCCTCTGTCTCAAAAACTTAGGTAACTGTGTTTTGACCTCTAACTGGTGGAACAGTTCTTGGGGCTTTCTGAGAGGCTGCTCCAGGGTTCTAACCCTCAATTTGGCTTGAATAAAATTTTCCATTTCTTTCTCAGATAGACTGCTTAATTTTTGTCAGCAACATCAATCTTCTTTTACTTCTGTGTACTCATCTCAACCCTTATATATGTGCATACATGTGAATAAGTAAGTATGGATAACCAAAGTTCTAGTTTGCATCTTCCAACTTGTCTAGTTCAATATAAATGCATGGTAAGTTCTCAGTAACACTGAATAAAATAGATAAATGTTTTAACTCATCCTACTGAATTCACTGAAACACAGAAACAGCGGTTGCTTTATTTTCTTTCAGCTAGTGAGAGTGTCTACTTTCCTCTGTAATTCCAAGGTCCTTGTCCATGCAAGTAATAATGACAGGAATGGTCTGAATTCCATCAACTTGATGCCACAGGAATGAGAGGAGAATTTCTTCATGGATTCTCACTGTGGGCTCCATGGCTAGAAAGCCCAGTATGCAGCTGAGCCAAAAGAACAATAGGTAAATCAGTACCTTTAGAGGTTCATATAAGACAGAGTAGACAATGGAGAAAACACTGATATTATTCTCATCACCATGGCAATCTAGCTATACAAACATGGACTTCACGTTTAAAAGGAGATCTAAGGTAATTTCTGGTGTTAAATGATTCTGCATCTAGAATATTAAAGAAGATATATATCTCATATGTATATGTGTGTATATATATGTACACACACAAACACACACATAACAATGCCTCTAATATCTAGGAGGAACATACAAAGGCATTACATTTCCTCACCCATCTCTGTCTTGCCATCATTGCTCTGCCTCAGGAGGACTGCTAAATATAGTGCAGATCTGGTACAGCCACAAGTGTGTAGGGTGTAGTTTGACTTTGGTATATCACTGCAATTTTATCTTTTCTTCTTATTGTCCCTAGATTATATGTTTAAAAAAATAGATCAACAGGTTTATTTTTGTCCCACCTCTAGTTTTCAAAGCATGTAATGCCAGTGATCTAAACCTAAAAGGAAGAGTACATTTCTGCTATTGGTGTTATGATTCTAATATTTCTACTTCAACATCAAAGACCTCATATGCTACTGTCCTATGATGAAACAAAAACAAAAAGAAAATTTAAAGTTATGTCCCTCTCCCCTGCCTTCTCTTATATTGTCAGCTAGTTATTTTAAATTATCCAGGCAGATTATCCTAAACCAAACCTCAAGAAATACTAGCAATCAGGTTTCCATCATAATCTGACCTAAGTGTTTTAGTAAGAATGATTCAACCAGTTATTTTACACAGATTTACTCTCTAAATATGAAGATGTAAATATTGAGTGGAGTTGCAGAGGAATCTAAGAGGACGAATAAGGTGAAAACTCATGGGCCTTGCATTGTTAGTTTATTTTTTACCTACAAACCATGCATATTTTCCCAAATTGCTGATAGCTAAACAGTAGGAGTGTTAGTGTGAGCTGAGGAAACTGGAGAAACTGGTTTCAGATAGAGCTAAAAAAATCCTAGAGATACTGCACATTACAAAATGGACCTTTCCCAAAAGCATATTCGCTCATGTAGTTCAAACTTTATACATTTCTTTAGAAACACTGAAGATAAGCAATTAGAAGAGCTAGATAAAAAAATCTATTTGGAACTTCAGTGTTAGTAAGAAAATTCCAAGAGGTCAACAGATATAATCACAGCACCATTAAAAAGGCATTCCTCAATCAACAAGGCTAAATTTATATATACACACACACACACACACACACACACACACACTTATATACACATATACATACACACACGTACATACATACATAGATACATATATCTGTGAATATTCACTCCAGTAATTCTAATTTTATGTGAAAAGGTTTTTGAACATAAAAGTTAAGAAACTATACAGAAGTTAAGCAACTCTCCCCAAGCTCATACCACTATATGGAGACTAGAACCCAGGTTTAGTTTGAATCTAGAAACTGGAGAATTTTAACTGTAATATAATCCAACATTAAATAGCCTCCTGAATAAACAAAAGTATAGTGCACACAAGTAAAAGAATCGTAAGTACACTAAGTAGATCTATCAATGTAACAAGAAGGATCTATTAAAAATGTAAAACCATAACATAGACATAAAAGCTGACATACAAATACATTTCTCCAGAGACATTAAATATTATATACATGCCAAATAATCATATAGTTGGAGGAAATTAATTTGAGGCAATGAGATATGAAGAATGGGTGCTCTGACAAGTCTAATTGCAGGCACCAATTTAGGTCTTAGGAAGGGACTGGACGCATTTGGGAAGAGAAATTGAGGATACTGCTGAGCACAGTGTTCTTAGGATACAGAAGGCCTGATTTCTAAGATTCACCAACTGTATGATCTTGAACGAGTAATAAGATGGTAAAAGGGTAAATTTGAAGAAAATTCAGAATTTAACCCAAACACTTCCTTTTTACAGGTGGAAAAACCGATGTCTGTGACATTTAATGACTTCTCTATTTTCTGAAATCCTCACTAATTATGTACAGAGCTACTGGGCTCAGTTTATGTATCTGTGAAGTAGGGCGAAAGTGCTAACCTTGTCTAGCTTTCAGCTAAGCCTTAACATTTAAAAAAATAGATTATGAGCCTTGTAGAGTAGAGTTACCACACTGTGTAATTACTGTTTCTTCTGTAGGGGAGAACTTGTTACTTCCTTTGCACTATAGCATACTCCTTATGGAGAGAGATTGTCTCTTCTTACCCTTTTAATTAAACAGTGCTAAAAAGTGTGAATGAATGAGGTTGATGTAAATGAGGTAAAATGACCTTAAATAGTAAAGTTTTAATAAATATCAGGTTTTTGAAAATCACATTTTTCAACATAATGAGATGCCACTTGTCATCCTGTACCTAACTATAGTGAGAAAATTTGATCCTTAGAAAACTTTTTTTAGTAACACCAAATTATTTCTTAAGATGACAGCTTTTAGATAATTAAGACCAGGATTCATATGAAACTGATTTTGCTTTTAAACCTATACCATATTTGAGACTTTTTTCCTATACCTAGTTGCATACAACTAGGTGTAAGTTGGTAACCTATCAAACTTAAAACTTCAATGAAGTTTACTGAAGGAAATGGCATGGACTTCTATACAAAAGAACCTGACCCCTAGAGAAATCTACACACTCAGATGCAAACACAGACATAAACAGAGAAATACATTCTATCACTACAAAATACTAATTCATCAAGTTTGGATCTGCTATCACTGTACTTAATTAACTAATTATTTAACAACTTCTTGTTTTATCATTTTGTTTAGAGTTTTAATGACATTCTTCTTGACATTCTGTAACAACTCTGCCTAAAAACTGCAGCATCATTTACTGATTCAGACTTGTTCTTTCCTATTAATAAGAAGTTACAATTTTATTCTAATTCCAGAAGTTAGAAGCAAGCCTTGAACCCTTCTCTCCTAAAAGGAAAAAGGAGTAAAGAGCACTTAATAGTGATTGAATCAGACAGTTTGTACCAAATCATGGAAATGTGCATTCTAAAGAGGCAGATAATTGTACAAGCATATTGCATAGAATACATAAGCGGAGCCCTGGAGGTCAAAAAAGTAGAAGGAAACCAATTAAGCTAAGTATCCACTAAATTGTTTTTCATTGTCTAATTGAAAAAGTG